>NC_081415.1:123025159-123045159 GCF_030272615.1 Cryptomeria japonica | reverse complement strand
CACATCTAGTGTTTCCATCAATGCCAAAGGGGGAAATTGTTGGCCATTTGGTGGAATTGATTATGTGTTGCATTTATGTTTTGTCATTGATGTCAACACTATCTATTTGGATGCTTTATTGGCACCCTTCTGGTCCTGGTAGGTTGAGTGATTTTTGGTTAACTTGGATCCGACATGATCTGGTTAACTCTAGTATAATATGGTGATGGAATTGGTTAACTTGTCACTATGTTATGGGACATAGTCATTGGAAAGGTTCTTTTATGCTTGGAAAGTGTAAACAATTGAGTTATTTACATTGCTCTTATTTATTTAAAGTTAACTTGGTTGTAGAAATTTATAGTTGAAGCTAGTTCTATGCGATAAAGTTTTGTAAAAAGATGTATTGGTAAAAGAAATTGATCATGACGGTATGTTTTCTTGTCCTGTTTGTTAGATGAGTATGGTAATTGTTGTTTACCTATTTTAATGCTTTAATTTGGCATGATGAAAGGAAGAAAATTCTTGTATCTCTACTATGATTGTTGATAATTCCCCAGAATGTTATAATAAATGTAGGGATTTAGATGTACCTCGTCAATGGATAATGACATTCGTAGAGGATTTAGCAATAATATTTCAATTGTTTGTGAAAAGATTCATATGTGCAAATTGATAATTATTAATTGAGTTTCAGGGCTAATACATGTTGCATGAGTTCCACTTAGCCTTATGACTTCTCGGAGTAAGCTGAAGCCTAGGGGGGAGAATGTAGTGCCCCTACCCTAGTCAGCTTTGCAAAACTGGTTTGACCTTGGTTGACTTTTCCTATGTGGCATTCTTGGATGGTTGATTTATCATTATACAATGTTGTAGTTAGATATTGCGATTTTTGTGCGTACCTAATAGTGTGCGTTCACATCAATTCTTATATAAGTTTAATTGTTCTCCTGATTCTGTTTATTAATCTTGAGCTATCACTTTCATTATATATATATATATATATATATATATATATATATATATATATATATATATATATATATATATATATATATATATATATGCTTGTATGACTCATGGTTGCAGGAGATTGCAGGTACAGTACCGCCTAGGTGCGAGGCTCATCTTCACCTAGATTCGTAGGTTTGAGTGTACTACTCTGGTCCTTAGAGTTTGCATTAGGTGCTCATAAATTCCTTAGTTTATCCTAGTCATGCTCAAGTGAGCGTCACTTGTGGTCCATCAGTTTCCCTTTTCGTTTGGGTTTGCGAGTTGTGTATTTGGTTGGCTTTCTTGGGTTGCATGTCTTGCGTGTGGTAAAAATTGAATATTTTATCCTAAGTGTTTAATTTGATTTAATGTGTTCATTTACGCATTAGTAATTGAGGAATTTAAAATAAATAGGTTTCTTTTATGTGATTAATCATTAATTAAAAAGATTGCTCTATTTATGTTTGTAGCAAGTTTAAGTATTTAATTCGATTTAAGGTGTTCATTTACGCATTAGTAATTGAGGAATTAAAATAAATAGGTTCTTTTATGTGATTAATCATTAATTAAAAAGATCGCTCTATTTATGTTTGTAGCAAGTTTAGGTATTTAATTTGATTTAAGTTGTTCATTTACACATTAATAATTAAGGAATTAAAATAAATAGGTTCTTTTATGTGATTAATCATTAATTAAGAAAATCGCTCTATATATGTTGTAGCAAGTTTAATTTAATGATTAATTTAAAATCATGAATTTATTTAGTTTATGCACTTTAAAAAGGGAAGATTTAAAGTTATTCAAAATAAAAATAATTTAATCCCTTTTTGCTTTTTGGAATAGAAAGGTTAATTTTAATTATTTAAGAAAATAAATTTTTATTAGAAAGCAAGTTTAATTTATATATATATTTGACATAGTGTGAAAGATTGATTTTGGAAGTTTAATTTAATTAAAATATTTTACCCTCATCAATATTGAGAAATATAAATGTTAGCTTTGTTAATATTGAGAGAATTAAAATTAAATGAGAAAGAGGCATTTTAATTTTAATTAGAAAAGAAAGTTAAATTATTTAATAGTTGAAAAGAATGATTTTCTTTCTTTTTTATTTAAAAAGTGTTTAAATTCGAAATTAGGAGATTAGGTCAAATTTTATTCCATTTAACTTAGGTTGGAAAATATTTTAAGGGTTGTTGATTTTTTTGGGGAAAAATATTTTTGGATGGAGAAAATTGGGGATTTTGGGAAGGAAGGATATCTATAGCTGCAGGTTGGGCTCGTCCTCAAAATATTGTCAGGAATGCGAAATGAGGTAGGATTCGAATGCATCTGTTGATTTCTTGTGATATTGGGTTTGTCTCTTCAAAAAAAAGGGGAATGGTTTTTCTTGAAGATTTCTTGCTTTAAACCTCCATGAATGTTCTTAAAATTTAGGTTTTAGTTTGGGAAAATTGGTTGTTTTTGGGTCAAGATTGTTAAAATGGAGTAGATAAATGGGAGTAAATCCATCTTAGGAAGCCAAATATGTTTTGTGGTTGAGAAAATCTTGCCCATTTGAATGTTATTGTGTATTTGGAAAAATCATGATCTTGCTAGGAAAATTTCTCATATTGTTGTTTATTGAACATTCTGGAAAATATATGGGACTCTGAATGAAAGGAATTGGGGGTTTTCATTTATTATTGTTTTAGTTTACTTTTATTTCATTTGAGGGTTTTGTTTGAGATTATAAAAAAAAAAAAACATATACAGGTCAGAAGATTGAAAACAAAATTTACCTCTCAAAAAATTCTGAGTCTCAGATAGCAAATTTGGGGGTATAGTTTATTTTATTTTATCCCATGGGGGATTGTTGTTTTAATTTAATATTTTATTTCTTTTAACAAAAAAAAAAAGAGGGTTGGAGGGCGGAGGAGACGAGGGCTCTACCTGTGCCCTCGCTGTGGAATTTCGTAGAGACCTGCGCCACACGGCGGCTGCAAGGACCTGTGCCCACGGCAGCCGCAGGGTTTCCCTATGCCCGCGGTGGCCATAGGGGCCTCTGCGCCCACTGTGGTTGCCGTAGGTGGGGGGAGCTACGGTGGCTTCTACCACTCCCATGATGGGAGGTGGGCCCTGCAGGGTTTCCCCACCCCTTTTTTTTAAAGTTTTTTTTATTTTTTAAAATAATATATAAATAAAAATAAAAAAAACTTATTTTAATGAAAGTTTATTTTAATGGTATTTTTATTATTTTCTTTAATTATTAATTATTACTAATATATAGTTTATTAATGAGGGTTAATAGATATGTATTAATTAATAATTAATTTGAAAGCAGTGTATTATTAAGTTATTTTTGATATATACAGTTTATTAATGGGGATTAATATAAATATATATTAATCGATATTTAATTTGGAATTGTGAATTAGTAAATTATTAATGGTTATATGTTATTATCTAGGGGTTAATAAACATGTACTAGTTAATAATTATTTTGGGTAATTAGAAAATAGGAATATTATATCATGGGGTATTTTGGAAACTTCAATAATATAATTTTGGAAATATTGGGAGTTAAATAAAGTATCATTAGGAAAATTTGGCAAGTAAATGAAATTTTCATTTAGTAGAATAAATTGTTAATTTATATTTTTCTTTGAATTGGGAAATAGGCAAGACTGAACTAGTGCAATTGTGGTATTGAATTTACCTTGTAATGGTGTTTCGTTTCTGTTGTTGTATTTTGAGAGCTTAGATCATTTAGAAAACTTGATCGACATTTAGTGTTTAAATCAATATGGGAAAAGATTGCCTCTATCGGTTAATGCCTATGCAAGTTTAATTTGTGTATTCATTTTTGTTCAAAGTAATGGCAAGACCTTGATATGTTCGTCTGGACCCTGTCATTTGGTTGACTTGTGGTTGGCTATAGTTGGTCAGGTCCCTAGTTAGAGTACCATCAGACAAGAGACCTTTGTATTTTCTTTTAATATGTTCTATTGGATCTGTTTCTATGTAGGTATCATTTATGTATTTACTGACCGAAGTGGTCGTTTGTATATTGGTTATGTTCGCCTAAATGGCAGGATTGTAAATAACATGAACCTTATGTACCTTAAACTTATTTAATGATCAGAGGGGTCTTTTAGTTGAGCAGACCCGGAGATGTCGCCCTCTAGGGGTGAACTCCGAGATCATTTCGGTGTTATGTGATGCTTTTGTTTCTCATGTTTCATGGTTAGTGCTAGCATGTATGGATGATACTTTGATAGAATGTGTAAGTGGATTGGACGAGATTTATCATAATGCATGTATATAGTCATCTCTTAAATGCAATAAATTGGATCATGAAAGGATGTAGATTTGAATAATAGAATGTAATCTATTTCAATTATTGATAATGCAATTAAGTATGCATGGAAAGAACTCATTAGGTTATGAAGAAATTAAAGCATGTAATAAAATTAAATGCATGGTATATGGTTAAGGAAAACTTTGAACAAAATAATTGAATAACCATTGTTGGATGAACTAGTCATATTACCTATATTTTAACTATAATGGATGAACTCAATTGGTTATCTACATTTTAACCTTAATAAATGAACTCCATCTTATTAGTTTTATTTTAACTATAATAGATGAACTCAATTAGTTACCTACATTTTAACCATAATAAATGAACTCCATCTAATTAGCTAGATTTTAACTATAATGGATGAACTCAATGGGTTATTTACATTTTAACCTTAATAAACAAACTTCATCATATTAGATATTTTGGTATCTAAAATGGATGGACTCATCAAGTTAACTATATTTTAACCTTAAGGGATGAATTCATATGATACCTATGTTTTAACCTCTATGGGTAGATATCCTCATGTTAGACTCATCTTCAACCATAATGGATGAGCACATCCTACTATCTATAATGTTAATTTACTGAATAAATTATATCCATGTTTTAAATAATAATATGTAATTAAGATAACCTGCTTAATTGGATCTAATGTTGCGATTTGAGTTAGGTGTTAAGTTACGTAATCACATTGGGAAACCCTTTAGGTTTGTTTAGGTCTTCTACTGTGTTATCAAAGCTTTAGATAACTCCAATGTATCTTAATGTTGTGTCTTATAAAAAAAAAAAAAAAAATTAAAAAAATAAAAATATTGCACTCCTTGAGTGTGCTTTAGCTTTAACCCTTCGGGGTTTCTTGGCGAGGCATTACACCATCCTTCATACTGGTTATCCATGAAATACTTTCTCACACATACCGATAACCTCTACTCACTCACCGGTTGACATCAATGACAACATAATCCCAATATCCTCTATATCTAAATTACATAACAACACCACCTATGTATACAATTCATCAACCTTGATAACAAGGTCGGTTAAACCCTCAACTCACAATTACAAAATTATATCACATGATACAAAGATCAACCACCAGACCAATATAATGATTTACATGACATAGAATTGACCTAATTCAAATTTCTAAATGTTCAACTCCACCGAAAAATCACGCCAAGAACAATTACAACATGCTACACCACCAGAAATACCACATAACACGAAAATCATCATTAGTTCAACAAAATCACCAAAAACTCACACAACAATCAATCTGGATCATCAAAACAAATAGGAAATGATTAGGAAACCCAGTAAGAATGTTAGAATCATTAGAAATAGTCACACCAACATAACTTATCAAATCTTCATCTATCAACGTTTGAAACTCAAGAACATTCAAACAACAACAATTGTCACGAAGAAAGATAACTTGCGAAGCACCAAATCATGACCCACCTAAAATGAAGATACACAAGACCATCCAAAACATCATCCTAAAATCTTAGCACTAGATCTGATCACACAAGAATATACTAGAGTAAATACTGAACTCTGCAAAGCATTGACCAACAAAACAAAACTGCAAATTGAATCATAAGATCTTCCCAATCTGCACACGCCAGAGCAATTCACAAGAATATGTTGACATCAATGACAACAACATATCCTATAAGCAACAATGTCCAAAAATATCTCCAATATTCCACAAGTATTATAGATAGTTGTATTTTGCTAGTGTCCCTATTGATTAGCACATATCAAGTTATGCAGAGGTTTTTGCTGCTAGGTCAGGATGGAGTCAATCACAGGATGAGAGTAGAGGTGTGACAAGACTTCTTCATAGAGATCATCCAAGTGGAGACCCAAATGCAAGATCATATGGTTGTGCTACAATAGGTATAGGTGAAATGATGCCTACAGCGTCTTGGGATTGCACTGCATAGACCTATGTGCCCCAATTTTTTATGTATACATTGATTTAGTCGAGGACTATGATTTCAACCATTTTATGATGTATCTCTTATATTTATGCGGTATCATTGTATACTTGACATTGATTATTTTTTAGATTATATGAGATGCAACGATGATTTTGGATCTATATGCTGCCTATATGATTCATGATGTGATGTTCTTACGTTTTTTCTTATATGATGAATCGATGCATTTGATTTGTGCTCTATATGCTTTAAATGTCTACTTGATTTATTGTTATGATGAAGGATGAGATATTTATTTTGAGATACCTTATATGTGTATGTGATGCTTATGTATATGATGGATGTAATGATGAAATGCATACATATGATAATTGTTTATGGTACCATGTTATTATGCTTATGAGATGACACAATACATGTAATGACGCAATGAGATTATGTACTCATGTAATGGAATATGATGTTGCACTGTTGTTAGTTTATGAATGCAATGATAATGTGAAAAATATACTTAAATTATATGAATGAATTCCATTGTTGTTGGCATTATGTGTATGAGGACATTATAACTTTGTATGTTGTCATTGATGCCAATATGCTACAGTTAAGAGAACCAGCATGTTACCAAGAGCTGGTATATGTGATAACTGGTATAACATTGTGAACCGGTATGTGTGCCAAAATGAAGAAGTGTGTCTATTTAAGGTGATATGGCATGTTGATATGAGAACCAGTACATGGAAGCTTTGTATGACTACCGATTGGCAGTCTTTGGGTTTTCGGTTGGCAGTCTCAGGGTTTCCGGTTGCTGAGTTTCAAGTCTATGTAACTCAACCAATGAATTTGTGTGATGAGTTAGCATTGCAACAAAGAGTAGACTATGTTGCCATGTCAGCCTTGTGTGCGTGAAGGATCTTACATGAAAGAGATTGTTCCCATCTACCTTGGGAATGCGTGAAGTCTATAAACGGTGATAACGCATGATGGGTTATCAGCCACCATGAAATCGATGGAAAATGAATGATGGAGAATGTCTTGAGAATGGATAAAGACTGTTGCATTTAATGCAATGTGCTCAATGGTTAGGATTGAACCATTTGAATTCCTTAACCTAATAGGTTTAGGGTTTAGGGTTTATGCTACTGACCTATCTGTTTTCTTATAAGGTTGATGTTGTGTTTCTTTCTGAGTTTGTTGGCTAAAGTTGTTTGTGTTTATCCAAGAGAAGTGATATGTGATTCTTGCCAGACTAGAGGAGAGAAGTGATACCTACAGAGTGTAAGTAAAAAAGGTGAAAAGGAGCTAAAGTGGATCTACATTGGCATTGTGTGCTATTACCAGATCATTATAATACCTGTTGATCTCTAACCACCTCAACAGTTGAGAAATCCCTTAACAGGGTAGCTTTAACTGACTTGCTGTAAATCCTTTAACAAGGTGACTCAAAACCATTGAGTTCTTGAAATCCTCTAACAAGGTAACCTTTAATAGGGTTTAACCCTTAACCAGGTATTCTAGCCATCCCTTAACTGGGTGATCCCTAATAGGATCGGTTCCTAACAGAACCCATTGTATCAGTCTTTAACTGGACAAGGCTCCTAATAGAGTGGACTTCTAAAGAGTTCAAAACAACTTGTGGGTATTCATCCCCATCGTGGTTTTTCCCAGTTGGGTTTCCACGTGAAAAATTAGTGTGTCATGTGTGGTGTTTTTCATGTGATGATTCATTGTCTTTATGTCTGATGGTAAAACATGTTGAACTAGCTGTTATTATGCTTTTGGTGATAGATTACTTGTTCATGCACTAGTGTGAAAGGGAAATGAAGTATTAGAGTGTATGAAAAGATAAGTGTCAACCAGTTTATGCATGTCTCAGTTATTCTGGGTTTAGCCAGTTGTACTCTGTTTAAGACCGGTGTTATTGTTTGTTTTCCAAAGCACAGTGTCTGTTGACAAACTGGTTTTAGGAATGTGATTTTTGCCTATACTGGTTCACCCCCCCCCCCCTCAGTACTAGTTTGGTTCTATCCGTTCATCATTGAGTTATCAATTGGTATCAAAGCATCCTCTAGATCCTTTGTGTTATAAGCTTAACTGCTTGAGGTAAAGATCCCAATCTAATGATGAAGAGGGAAGGTCCAAAGTTCAACAGAGAAAATTTCAGTATATGGAAAGATAGAATGAAGATATACATCAGAAGCATGAATGCTCAACACTGGAGTTATGTTGAGAATGCCTATGTTGCTCCTACTGATACTCTCACCGATGACCAAAAGAGAGAGATGTAGGAGAATGGGCAAGTCATGGAAGCCCTAATTAGTAGTTTATCTGACATTGAGTTTATTGATGTCCAAGATAAGGTAAATCCCAAAGAGGTATGGGATACTCTTGAAAATATCTATGGTAGTGATGAGCATGTAAAACAAGCTAAGGAAGAAATCCTTAGAGGGAAGTTTGAAGACATGTGGATGGTTGAAGGTAAGACCATTCAATAGTATGGAATAAGAATCAAAACCATTGTTGGAGATATCAAGAGTACAGGTGGTAAAATAGAAGAATCCATTGTGGTGAGCAAAGTCCTAAGATCCTTATTACCAGTCTATGCAATAAGGGTTGCTACGATTCAGGAGTTGAGATCAATAGACAAGAGTAAGGTATCCCTAGACTCATCAATCAGCTTTTAAAGCCTATTAAGAGTAAGAGTAAGGTTGACAGCCTATGAGCTAAATAGTTTTGATGGCAGTGTTTAAAAGAATGAATCATCTTTTAAAGCCTCTGCTGTATCATCAAAAAAAGGAAAGGAAGCATGCACCAGTGGTGAACCAAGATAGAGCAGAGAAATGGCTGATGAGGATATCCTGATGAAATTTGAAGCTCTTCTTGCCAGGAAACTTCCAAAAGGAATAGGTAAATATAGAGGTAAGCTCCCTTTGAAATGCTTTTCTTGCAACTAGATAGGACATGTTGCTATAAACTGTCCTAATGGTAACATCAAGGACAAACTGGAAAGGTTCAAGAAATTCAAAGGAGGAAACTAGAGAAACTATTTTGTGGCAGTTGATGAAGGTGTCACAAATGAAGAAAATGAAGATATTGTCTTTGTTGCTGTCAAGGAAGAAGTGTTAGACAAGAAGGCTCTTGTCTCCCACTTTGATAATTCCAATGAGTGGATTATTGATAGTGGTTGTTCTCACCATATGACTAGTGACTGGAGCAAGTTTCTATACTTGGAAGAGTATGATGGTGGTGTGGTTTGCTTTGGTAATGATGCACCATGTTTGGTCAAAGGCATAGGGTCCATCTCTCTAAATGGAAAGAGTAGTGTTGACAATGTGTATTGGGTTGATGGTCTCAGACACAACCTTCTGAGTGTTGCCCAGCTGAATGATAGTGGTCTCACTCTTGAATTCAAGAAAGGAGTGTGCAGAATCAAAGGAAAGAATGGTGAAATGGTGGCCACTGACATGTAGACCAAAGTTAACATATTTCAGTTGAATGCAAATATCAGTACATGTCTCATGGCCAAGTTTGATGACAATTGGATATGGCATAGGAGACTCTACCATGTAAACTTTGATAACATTGTGAAGGTTAGTTAGATCAAGGTAGTTAGAGGCTTTCCTGTGTTGAGCAAACTAGACAATACCTTGTGCAGAGAGTGTCAACAGGGGAAAATGTCTTCCTCAACTTTTAAAGGTAAATCTTTCTCTGCAGATAATTTACTTAATCTTGTGCATACTGATTTGTGTGGCCCTATGAAAACTAAGAGTGTGAAGGGAGATAGGTATTTCATGATTCTAACTAATGATTGCTCAAGAATGATGTGGGTCACATTCTCGAAATATAAGTATGAAGCTTTTGGAAAGTTCAAATCTTTCAGAGAATTAGTGGAGAAGGAAAGTGGTAAAAGGATCAAGTGCCTTAGAACTAATCAAGGAGGGGAATTCACTTCCAATGAATTCAACAAGTACTGTGAGGAACATGGTATCAAGAGGCAGCTGTTTTCCCCCTGGACTCTATAGCAGAATGGCCTAGTAGAGAGGAATAACTAGACTATGGTTGAAGCAGCAAGAACAATGTTGTTCCAAGGAAAGGTAGCTCACACCTTTTGGAGAGAAGCCGTGAGCACTGTAGTATACACAATGAACCAAGTACTTATTAAGAAAGGAAAAGATAAGACTGCTTATGAGTATTGGATGGGTAAGATACTTGTGGTAAGGTACTTTAGAATGTTTGGTAGCAAATTCTATATCAAGAGGACTGAACATCAGAGCAAGTTTGATGGAAAATGTGAGGAAGGAATATTCCTAGGATATTCCACCACGAGAAAATCTCTCAAATGTTTCAATAATAGGACTCAAAGAATTTTGGAAAGCATCAATGTTAAAGTTGACGAAAAATCTAGAAAACTTGAGGAAACTGGCAGTAAGCAAGTAAGAGATGAACCAGTAGTAACTTTCTGGGAACTGGTTGCTAGTCAGCCAAGTACCAGTAGTAGTGTTCCTACACCGGTAGATGTAGATGCTGATACTGATGGAGATGAGGATGAAGAAGAAAAGCAAGAGGAATCTATCAAGATCATTCCTCAGTATGTCAAGCTAAATCATGATCCTAAGTGGATCATAGGAGATAAGGATGCAGGAATCCTTACAAGAAGAAAGGTCAGAGAAAACTCATGTATGATCTTTGAATTTGAGCCTAAATCATTCAAAGAGGCGCATAAAGATAAAGACTAGATCAAGGCAATGGAAGAGGAACTTGACCCGATAGAGAAAAATGGTACATGGTCTTTGGTACTCAGACCGGAGCATAAAAATGTCATTGGTACCAAATGGGTTTTCAGAAATAAGGTTAATGAAGATGGAACAGTGATTAGAAACAAAGCCAAATTGGTGTGCAAAGGATATGCCCAAGAAGAAGGAGAAGACTATGGAGAAACCTTTGCTCCTGTAGCCAGATTGGAAGGAGTTTGTATGCATCTTGCATATGCAACTTTTAAAGGAATCAAAGTATATCAAATGGATGTAAAATCTACGTTACTAAATGGTGTACTTGAAGAGGAAGTGTATATAGAGCAACCAGATGGGTTTTCCCTATTTGAAGACAATGACATGGTGTGTAGGCTACATACAGCCTTATATGGTCTAAAGCAGGCACCTAGAGCATGGTATGAATGTCTGCATTCCCATCTTGTGAAGATTGGATTTGAGAGAACAAGTGAAGATAGTGATATCTACTTGAAGTTTAAAGGAGATCAGATCCTGATCTGTGAAGTATTTGTTGATGACATTATCTTTGGTGGAGATGACAAGATGAGTCATGAGTTTGCTGATGAGATGAAGAAAGAGTTTGAGATGTCACTCATAAGGGAGATTAAGTTCTTCATTGGACTGTAGATCCAACAAATGAAAGATGGAATCTTCATCACTCAGTCCAAGTATGTTAAAGAGGCGTTGAAGACCTTTGGCATGGAAGATAGAAAACTGGTTGGTACACAGATGGTGACTGGTTGTAAACTATCCAAAGAGGATGACTCAGCATTGGTTGATGAGAAGGAATACCGATCAATGATTGGTAAGTTGCATTGTGTAGTGCATAGCAGACCGGATATTGCACATGCAGTTGGCATTATTGCAAGGTTCTAGAAAAGTCCAAGAGAATCCCACTTGGTTGTACTCAAGCGGATTCTTAGGTATTTGAAGGGAACTATTGACTATGAGTTATGGTATTCATACAATAATGATTTTAACCTGAGAGTGTTCATAGATGTTGATTGGGCTGGTAATGTAGATGACTGGAAGAGCACAACCAGTGGTGCATTCTTTCTCAGTGGTAGACTGGTCTCATGGATGAGTAAAAAGCAGAGTTGTATCTCTCAGTCTACAACGGAAGCAGATTATGTTGCAGCTTTCATGAACTGCACTTAGACAATTTAGATGAAGCATGTATTAAATGGCTTCAAAGTTCCTATATCTGAACCAGTAAGTATATTTTGTGACAATACTAGTGCAATTAACATCTCCAAGAATCTGGTTTTACATTCAACAACCAAGCACTTTGAGCTCAAGTATCATTTCTTGAGGGAAAAGGTTCAGAACAAATAGATTGCACTGGAACATTTTTCCAGTAAGGAGCAGTTAGCATATATATTCACCAAGCCTCTCCCAAAGGCTACATTTATGTACTTAAGAGGTGAGTTAGGGGTGCTGCCCCTTTAGGAGGTAAACTAAAGATATATACTCCACATCAATCAAGTGTTGCATAGTCAAAATACTCTTCAGGATTGATGTGATGACATATGCTACTCCTCAGGGGAGCAACATAATGGAACAGGAAAAGCTTGTGCCTCCACTTTGGCATTGTTGTCAAAGGGGGAGACGAAGTGAAGCAGAGAAGATATCTATAGAATTTAGAGGAGAAGATGTGAAACGACGAGATATCATTGTATATTGCCATTAATGCCAAAGGGGGAGATTGTTGGCATTATGTGTATGAGGACATTATAACATTGTATGTTGTCATTGATGTCAATATGTTGTAGTTAAGAGAACCGACATGTTACCAAGAATTGATATGTGTGATAACCAGTATATTATTGTGAACCGGTATGTGTGCCAAAATGAAGAAGTGTGTCTATTCAAGGTGAACCGACATGTTGATATGAGAATTGGTACATGGAAGCTTTGTATGACTACCGGTTGGCAGTCTCAGGGTTTTTGGTTGGTAGTCTTAGGGTTTCTAGTTGATGAGTTTCAAGTCTGTGTAACTCAACTAGTGACTTTGTGTGATGAGTTAGCATTGGAATGAAGAACAAACCATGTTGCCATGTCAGCCTTGTGCACATGAAGGATCTTGCATGAAGGAGATTGTTCCCATCTACCTCGAGAATGTGCGGAGTATGTAAATGGTGATAACGCATGATGGGTTATTAGCCACCATGAAATCGGTGGAAAACAAATGATGGAGAATATCTTGAGAATGGATCAAGACTGTTGTATTTGATGCAATGTGCTCAACGGTCAGGATTGAACCATTTGAATTCCTTAACCTAACAGGTTTAGGGTTTATAGTTTATGCTGCTGACCTATCTGTTTTCCTATAAGGTCGATGTTGTGTTTCTTTCTGAGTTTGTTGGCAAAATTTGTGTGTGTGTATCCAAGAGAAGTGATACGTGATTCTTGCCAGACCAGAGGAGAAAAGTGATACCTGCAGAGTGTAAGTGTAGAAGGTGAAGAGGAGCTAAAGTAGATCTACATTGTCATTGTGTGCTGTTACCAGATCATTGTAATACCTGTTGATTTCTAACCACCTCAATAGTTGAGAAATCCCTTAATAGGGTAGCTTTAACCGGCTTGCTGTAAATCCTTTAACAGGGTGACTCAAAACCATTTAGTTCTTGAAATCCTCTAACAAGGTAACCTTTAAAAGGGTTTAATCCTTAACCGAGTATTCTAGCCATCCCTTGACTGGGTGATCCCTAATAGGATCGGTTCGTAACAGAACCTATTGTATTAGTCTTTAACCAGACAAGGCTCCTAATAGAGTGGACTTCTAAAGAGTTCAAAACAACTTGTGGGTATTCATCCCCACTGTGGTTTTTCCCAGTTGGGTTTCCACGTGAAAAATTTGTGTGTCACGTGTGGTGTTTTTCATGTGATGATTCATTATCTTTATGTCTGATGGTAAAACATGTTGAACTAGCTATTATTATGCTTTTGGTGATAGATTACCTATTCATGAACTAGTGTGAAATGGAAATGAAGTATTAGAGTGTATGAAAAGATAAGTGTCAACCAGTTTATGCATGTCTCAGTTATTCTGGGTTTAGCTGGGTTTAGTCTATTTAAGATCGGTGTTATTTTTTGTTTGCCAATGCACAGTGTTTGCTGACAAACTAGTTTTAGGAATGTGATTTTTGCCTATACTGATTCACCCCCCCCTCTTAGTACTTGTTTGGTCATCCTTTGGGCAAGCCTTAATAAGATCTCTAAAGTTCACGCATTTCCTTGTCTGGTTTTGATAAAGGTACAATGTCGGAAATCAATTTTGCATAGTCGATCGGCTGCAAGAATCCCACATCTAGTAGTTTTTTCAATTCTTCTTTGACTAGAAGTGCTACATGTGGATGCATCTTTCTTAGCTTTTGCTTTACTAGCTTAGCACTGAGAGCTATGGATGGGTAGTGCATGATTAGATCCAGATCTGTCCCTAGTATATCCATATATGACCACACAAAATCTGTTAATGAACCTATCAACAACAACCATCTCAAAAGATTCTAGACACGAGTCATCCAATGCCCAGAAAAAATAATTCAAAAAAAGAGAAAAAAAAAAAACATAAAAAAAAAGTGCAATAAAAGAAAGTAGTGAAAACCTAGCAACAAGCGCAATTTGTGATGGATCGACTCTCCTATTGACTGATACATATGTCATAAATTTTTGCATCCATTTCATCTAAGGCATCAGCTGGCACAACTCTTTAATGCAGTATAATCTTAGACACACTTAGCATAGTCATTGTCCTTCATTATCTATGATAGTTTATCTATATAATATCTCACCATGGCTTGGTATTCAGTGTATATATCCATATCGACAATTCTATCTAGGGACGAGGACAAAATTTTGACCTTGCTAGGGGCAATTCACCTTTTTGGGTTTAAACAAGAAAAAAACCGCACAAACGAAGACATCTCACAAAACAAAGATCATGAAACTCAATGATGAAAATTGAAGCATTCAAATCCAAATGCAATTCAACATTGAAAAATTGAACACATATTTCAAACCAATCATCAGGTTCAACTTCAGGATTGGTAGAATAAAACATGATGGATGATCTATTATGACTCATGGTTTGACTACTTTAGCATGAGATTTGACAGTTTTGTATCTTGTTTTTTGGTTGTTAGATCTTTGGATCAACTCAAAGATGTCTTGAACTAGAGAAGCAAGGAAGGGGTCTGATATTTTTTTGTCTGCTATCTATGAGTGGATCATTTGTAGTATGCCAGTTGGTTGCAAGACATGATTGGAAACATATCATTGAAGACATTTCGGATTTTCATATACTGATGATCCACTCTTGCCTATTTTTATGCAAACAACACTCAGGTAGTCTTGGTTCAATTATACCTCGACACTTGTGTCATTTTGCAATATCAAAATCCATGTAAGTTATACTCAGGTCATCATGGCTCTATTATACTATTGATGTTTGTACTAAACTTCTAGCATTTTAAAGATAAATGATGATAAAAAGAGCACACACAATTGGCCAATGGAATGAAAACATTTCATAAATCAGTTTGTATAAATACATATCATCTCATATCACTTCATTGCATATCATTTCATCATTACCTTTAGTTTCATATCATTTTAAATCATTATATATCAGTTACCTTTAGTTATCATATAGATTGAATATAATTACATTTGTCATCATCATTTATATCATTCTCACATCATTCAACTTCCATTTACCTATATTTAAAATTTTCATCACATTACTACACAAGCATCATTTACCTATACAATTAGGGGTATTTTCATTAACATTATCATACATTCATACATCACATCAAATCATAAAGATAAGGAATCCATCCATAACATTATAAATATATGATATCATAGAACACTGTAGATATTCACATACATTAAACATCATTATTTGCATAATCCAACAACATACATGAACATGAATCAACAACTCATCATATAGGCATATTCAACATATATCACCTTCAAAACATATAGATCCCATCATCATTAAATCACTTATCCCATAGAAAACACACACTATGTAGACACCATAAGAATCAAATCATATCAACATGCATATAAGCCTTTAGAGTATAAAGTAAAATGCTTTCATCTATATATAAACATCAGCATCACCATACATCAAATCATTTGCAAAAAATATCATTATCCCATATAAGCATGTGCATTAACACCATCATAATAAATGCATATCACAGGAAGATCATATAGTTCATCTTAAAAATATCATAACAATCATCATATGTATTCATAAATAAAAATCATTATAAGATAGAAATCATAACATCCATACATATGCATCATCATAAAAAAATGACATAATCATATACAAGTACCACATGTGGATCGAAGGAAAAATCGCTGCAACATCTCATATAAATCTCCAAAATCATGTCAAGAATACAAATGATATCAAGTCTGCATAGGAGATACATCAAAAAGAATGGTACACATGTCAATGTCTATACAAACATCAAGATAAACAATACCCCACCTCCGAATGCTCATGACCCAAGATCTCTGCTAGGTGGATCCAATCGTAGTGGTCTCGTCACACCCCTAATTTTAGTTCGGGAGTGAATTTATCTAGATCTAGAGGTAGAAACCACTGCATATCACAATGCTCTCTTCTCTCAAGGGATCATATCCTCATATAACCTCCTTTAATACTTGGTCTCTTTGGCCAAGTACTAGATCTCTCTCATGGTATCTCTGAGCGAGGCTCCTGATGCTGCTCTATCTAAACTGCCAGCCAATGCCTTCACATGTCCCTACCACTCTATGGAAGTATCTCACTCAGTCTGTAGTTGAGTGATTTTTCTCTGCTATTGTCCAACCTATCCCTACAACTGCTACACGAGGCTTGCAGTGCCCTAATTTGATCATCATGTTGATGAGGCGACACACAAATCAATACCTATCTTTATGGTTGTTTGATGACCCATGCAATATGCACCTAGGAGGAACTGTGTACCAGTATATAGAAAGTAATCCAATAAATAGAGATAGAAACAACCACATGAAAAACACACCATAACACAATAGTTTAATGAGGAAACCTAGAGTGGGAAAAACCTCAGTGGGATTTGTGACCCACAATATTCACTTATTGGCCAATAAGAGAATATTACTGTTACAAGAGGGGCCTGCACATGCAGGAAGGCCAAGTGCCTGGAGCTCACTACTCAAAATGGAAGTCTGACTGACTTACAAAATGGATTATATAAATCCAATTTCTTGTACTGCTTCAAAATAGCATGTACTATGTCAAATCTAGTACCGGTGTATAGCTCTGCTTCTTACATAAACCCTTAACCTATAATTCGCACAATAGGTTTTCCTTATTTCACCTAATTACATTCATCCATAATTACATCCATATCCCTACAATGTTCTACAATGAACTCTCTTATATAAGAGTCATTTTACAACTTGCCAAGTTGACTTACAATGTTTTTATAATAATAAACAAAATATATTAACAACAAAATTCCTATCGGCTTCTGTGTCAGTATGCTTTCTTTCACTGCTGGTGTTGGTGGTCTGAGTGCTGGTGTAGAGTCTGATCTTGCTAGTGCCGGTGAATTGCCTTGCCGATGTCATAGGATTGTAATGTTGCCATCAATGAAAAAACCTTCAATCACCTTCAATGTCTCATTGGAGTGTGCATTTGCCAACAATATCCCCCTTTGGCATTGATGGCAACACTCATGAGAAAATTCAAAAAGTGTATCCAAAAATTGAAGTCCAAAAATGTGTGAACTCCCCTTGAGCAGATGAGTCTTTAGCTAATTATTTTCTCATACCACTACTCCCCCTTTGGCATAAATGACAAAGGTTGTCAAAGTGTCAATAGAGTATGGTTTCCTATCTCAACCTTGTAACTGGGTGGTTATAGTTTGAAAAAGATCCACCAAAACCAAATTTAGGCTTTCAAGAAACTTTTTACTGTCTTTTATTGTTGCCTCTATTCTTTGAACTGTACTGGTGAGGTGTTGCATTTGCTCTGTCGGTGTTTTTCTATCCTTGTACTATTGCATCAAATATTTCTTTCCTTAAACATGCAAGGTAGTCCAACTTTGGACTTAATCTCCATTTCAGATCCTTAGCCTTGCATTTTATTTTCTCCTTTTCTCTTTCTAGCTTTCATAATTCTTCCTCAAAACCTGTTATCTTTTGCTGAAAAATTGATAATGAATCAGATGAATTAATAAAATTGTCATCTAGCTTATTGATTTCCTCCTGTATCTTGCTCATTTTCCTATCAATGTCAACTATCAAAAAGTTTGTCTTATAAGTATCTCTATACAAAGTTTTGAACTCTTTAAGTGTGCTGCACAGTTCTAGTAGAAGTGTGTCAAACTGCCTTGTACACTTCTTTATTTGTTCCTCAACGAATTTTTGTTTTTGTTTTTCTAACCTCTCTTTGAATGCTTCTTCCTTTATTTTCTCAACTGTCATTGTGTTGTCAGTAATATACTTAGACAAAGTGTTGAGTTGACTCAAAGAATCCTTATTATCTACATTACATTTTGGAGCTATTATCTTCAAAATTGGGATTGTATCATCTATAGCTTTATATGCCTATGAACTACAATCTGTTATTTTCTTTATAGAGTCTAAAAGAACTTCAGTTACATTAGTTGATTTGAATCCTACAGAAGAGGAACCAACATTCTGAATTCCATCAGTGGGAGCGATATCCTTGCTTGTAGCGACCTCTGGTAGGTCAATCTGTGTTTCCATTTGCTTAAGCAATGGTCTGTCTTGTTCACCTGTTGCTGGTGGCACTGATTCTGCATTAACCTATTGTTGTTCTGGAGCCTATTGCTCTACTTGTTGCTATGTTTGTTGATCTATTTGTGCTTCTGTTTGAGTCTCTACCTATTGTTCTGTGTTACCATCTATCAGTTTTTCTTGTGTGTTATCTGATCCGTTAGTTACCAGTGGCTCACTAGCCATATCTGTCTTACCGGTTGTGTCTTTGTCTACCACAATGTTGACTTTTTGAGTATCAACATCAATTGTGTATAATACCTCAGAGTTAGGATTAGTATCCTCTTGTGATACATCCATACTCTCATCAGCCAGTTGATCTTCACTTGTTGCTACCGATGGAGTATCTTGAGGCGGTGGGGGTAGATTATCAGTTATCTTTAAGCATGGGGGTCCACCAACCTTACCTTTTCCTTTATCCTTGTCTTTTTGATAAAATTTGATTGGCTTGGGGTTTCTATACTCTTCCTATTTTTCCTTCTCAACAAGGAATATATCCCATCCATTTGCAGTTTCCTCTGCAACCTCATTTACTCTTCCAACCATTAGTGCAATATGCCAGTGTGTAGTAGAGAATATTGACCGGTTGGCATCTGCAATTAGATCATCTATTTCTTTTGGGGAGTTAAGTGGGTAGACAACAAGTAATTTTTCAACTTTTATTTTCTTGTCAAGCTCTACAACGACTTGTCTTCTTGCTTCCAGTCTCTTGAATAGTTCATCTGGTAGTTCATCTACAACTTGCATCAAGAACTTCTTGTAGATATCCAAGTGTAAAATAACAATGTTTTCAACCTTTTATTTATCATCAACTAATAGTGAGTCATATAGTTTGTTGATGTTTTTAAGTTTTCCTTCTTCTGTGATTTCATCCAATAGTCTATCAATTGAAGCAATATTTTGTTGAGTCCTTTTCTTGGTTGTGTAGTCACATAAATCTGTCCATTTTTATTAAATGAACATTTTGTATTTATTTGGTTAAAAATCCACTAGCTATCAGTTAATTAAATTAATATTTAATTAATTCATCTCCAAACATTCTTCTATTAATTAAATAAATTATTCAATTTATTTTAATTAATTCATTAAATCAAATTCCAATCAATTAAATAAATAAAATCAATTTATTTAATTAAAATCCCTTTTTCCTCTTTTAAATAAATTAAA
>NC_081415.1:123008659-123024659 GCF_030272615.1 Cryptomeria japonica | reverse complement strand
TGGTAGATCAACAAATAAAGTAGGGACTTGATAGACTTGAAAATCAAGACAATCAAAATGCTACTTTGTGGGCTTTCTTTAAAAAATTTCAAGATAAAATGAAACACATATTGAGAATCCCCAAAGAAATTGTAAATAAATATGAGGGGACAATCTACTTTATGGTGAACAAGGATGAATGTCTTATGGAAGTAGTTCAACCCTGGACAATATGGATAATGCCTATGGGGTATGATGTCGATGAAGCTACTTTGGATTCCTATGCACAAAACTTGTTAAATGCTTCAGTACACACCAAGGAGAAAAGGTTCAGAACCTGCAAGGAGAAATCAATGGAGTTGCACTCTAAGTTCTCCAAACTGGCAAGGAAGAGGAAAGTAGAAAACATTGTGGAAGAAATTCTTGTTGAAGAAGGACATCCCCGGGAGAAAGTCAGAGCTACTAGAGCTGCAAGGGATGTCGTTGAGAAAGCAAAGAAAAAAAAGACTGCACCTTCTCCCATTAAGGTGAAAGTGATAGGACCTTCTCTTACTCAGGTGAAGACACCTTTTACTGAAGTAGAACCCTCCGGTGCATCTAAGGGGAAAGGTGTTCTGAGAAAAAAGAAGAAAACTCAAAGAGAATATGTAGCAGTATCTTTGGTGCAATCTGAGATAGAATCAGATACAGGCATTCCCAAGGCATCAAAGAAAGGAGAATTTGCAAGAGTTATCCAAAAACCCCAATTCGGTGGTGAGAGTAAAAGGGAAAAGGAGAAGAAGGCCAAATCAGACCCTTCCAGGAAGCTTGCTAGAGGAAAGCAAGTTAAGACTCAACCAGAGTTTGACGATCAAAAAGGTAAATCTAAATTTGTTCTCTCATTGATAGCAGATCAGCTAATTGATGAAATAATTGTAGATGGAAATTTGAAGAATGTTGAAGTTTTTAATGCAAATTTTGATGATGGTGACAAAAGAAAAGTAGAGGAAGCAATTGTACTTTATTTACGTAATTTTAGTAAAACATTGATTGAATTAGAAAAGTCCATCCCAAAGGACTTGTACAGTCTAATTGATGCTAAAAGAATGTATGAAAGCAAAATTGATAGAGAAATGTGTTAGATAGATCAAATAACTAGAAGACAACTAAGAGGAGGGGGTGAATCGATTGTCACAGATTACCAGAACTATTGGAAATTAAAACTTTAATACCAGAACTCAAAACATTAATACCAGAATGCTTAAACCAAATACCAAAATAATAGTTAAACCAATTAAGTATAAACAATAATCATAGAATAAATACCATCCACATGAAACTAAGATCTATGCGTGGAAACCTGATGAAGGGAAAAACCATAGTGGGAAGCCTACCCACAGTCAAATAATACTTCTGTAGTAAGTATGTGAAGTGCAATTGAGGGGCTTGCACTTGCAGGAAGGCCAACAACCTAGAGCGCACTTCTCATCACAAAAGAAGTCTCACTAGCTACATACAAATCTAGACTACAATCCGGAGAAGTGTTGAATTGTAAAAGATAGCATCTTCTATGCCTGAGTACAATTCTGGTTAAGCTCAATAATAGAGGACTAAATACTCTTACATAAACCCAATTCGATCTCCAATGATTGACCAAATCCTCTTCCTGAATGATATTACATTATTCACACATCACATATCCATTTCCCATTCCTATATCCATCTACAATGAGATCTTACATCTATATATACAAACCCTTGACCATAAACAATTAGGTCGGCCACCAGATAATAAACCAATTACATAATTACAAACCCTGTCAGCCTTAGACCAAATAAATAATATCCAACACATAAGATATCCTGGAAACACATCAAGAGGTCTAATCCACACGTTACATTAAATCCGGTCCATAACCTAGATCAACCAGGACATAGTATAGGTCCACACACTACAACAATGATCTCCATCTACCAAGTCTCGAACATGATCACCAACAACATCCTGAAACTCCACCAGAAGTTGCACCAATACCACTTATGTGATTCATCAAATATCTTCATCAAAAGCTTTGCTGATGAAACCCTCATCGGAACCAGATGCCAAGCTTCTAAGCAAATAGGATAGCGTCTGATCACCAAACCAAAACCAACTTACTAAATATGAACATGAGTATCATGAATAAGCCAATTCCATAACCAAACTATATCAGAGCCTATAGGATCCAAATCAACCAAAAAACACTCAACCTATCAGGACAAGAAGGGTGTCACTAAACCATCCAAACATCTAGTGTTGGCATCAATCACAAAACATTAATCCAACACATAATCAATTCCTCCAAATGGCCAACAATCTCCCCCTTTGGCATTGATGGAAACACTAGATGTGAAAAAAATCTAAGTACCAAGGAATGCCAAACAAGTCTCCCCCAATGGAAGACAACGAACAATCTCCCACATATAGATATAGTAACGAAGTTATGAAATAAAGAGCAAACTCCCCCTGTGAATAGTATCTCTGTAAAGCGCTAAATTATACATATATCGTATATCAAAAATATCAAAGCAAAACATAAACCATTGAAACACAAACTTGACCACTCCCCCTAAGCAATAACATCCCCACACCAGTACCAAAAATAATAGTATCTCTGATAATGCATACCAGACTAATGCCAAACCACATCAATCAAGTCTCTACTAGAGGGGCATAAACTCCCAATTTGTTTCTTAAGTACTCAAATGATTCTTTAGGCAAAGGTTTAGTGAAAATATCTACAATCTACTCTTTAGTGTTCACATAAACCAATCTAACTTCATTTTCTTCAACCGTTTCCTTCAAAAAGTTGTACTTGATGGATATGTGCTTTGTCTTAGAATGAAAGACTAGATTCTTTGATATATCAACAGCAAGAGAGTTATCATAGTGAATAACTACCAGTCTATGAAAAATCACCTTTATATCTTTCAACATTTGCTTCATCCATAAAACTTGTATACAGTTAGTAGCAGCAACAACATACTCAACTTTAGCAGTAGATAAAGAAGTACATGGTTGTTTCTTGCTGATCCATGAAACCAACTTCTTTCCAAGAAAGAAAGCTCCACCATAAGTACTTTTTTGGTCATCAACATTGCTAGCCCAATCAGCATCTGTATATGCACATAAAGTAAAGTTATCATCCTTAGGGTACCACAAACCATATTTCGATGTACCTTGCAAGTATCTAAAAATCCTTTTCACCGCACTCTCATGGTTCTCTCTAGGATCACTCTGAAATCTTGAAACAATACAAACAACATTCATTATGTCAGGCCTAGTCCGAGTCAAATAAAGAGGACCTCCAATCATATATTTGTATCTTGTAGGATTTACCAGTGCCGAAACATCTTTTCTTGTCAATTTCTCACTTGTAACCATAGGAGTACTTACCGGTTTAGAATCTCCCATACCAAATTTCTTCAACAATTCCTTAGCATACTTAGTTTAATAGATGAAGATACCTTTTTTAGTCTGAGTAATCTACAAAACTAAGAAAAATTACATTTCTCCAATCATAGACATCTCAAACTCTTTCTCCATATTCTTAGAAAATTCTATGCATAACTTATCTTCACCTCCAAAAATAATGTCATCAACAAATACTTCATTAATCAGAATATCATCATCAGTGATTTTATAATATAAATTACCGTCAGCATTACCCTTAGTAAAACCAAGCTTCAAAAGATATTTGTCCAACCTTGCATACCAAGATCTAGGTGCTTGTTTCAATCCATATGAAGCTTTCCTTAACCTACAAACCATGTTTGTATCATCTGATAGTGAAAAACCATTAGGTTGCTCAATGTAAACTTCCTCATCAAGATCCCCATTCCAAAATGCACATTTAACATCCATCTGACAAACCTTATAGTTTTTATAAGCAACATAGGCAAGAAATAATCTTACAACATCAATCTTAGCTATAGGTGCAAAAGTCTCTCCATAAACAATTCCTTCCTTTTGAGAATATCCTTTACAAACCAATCTAGCCTTATTTCTTATAACTTGGCCATCCTTATTCAATTTATTCCTAAAAACCCATTTAGTTCCAATAACATTTTTTATTTTTAGGATAGGGAACCAAAGTCCATGTATTATTTTTCTCAATCTGATCTAATTCTCCTTCCATAGCTTTCAACCAATATTCATCTTTACATGCCTCAATTACTGATACCGTATCAACTTGTGAAATTAAACATACCTCATTAGTTACCAGTCTTCTTCTAGTCGTTACTCCATTGCTCTTATCCCCAATGATCTGATCTTCTAAATGATTCAGTCTCACATACTTAGGAGTCCTCAAACTCTCTATTCCTCTTCCCGGTTCTTCAGTTACTGTAAAAATTTCTAATACTTCCAGAGGAACTGGTTTAGCACTCTATTCCGATAAAGGTGCTACCAATTGAGATATAATTATTTCCACTGTTGGTTCCTTCTCATAAACTCTAATTTGACCTCTATTCAACTCATCCACTTTGACACTAGAGCTCTCCACAATTCTGTGTAATCTCTTGTTATAACATATATATGCTTTTCTTTCATTAGAATAACCAATAAATATGCCTTCATCACATTTAGGATCAAATTTTCCAATGATATCATATCTCTTGATATAACATTTACTACCAGAGATTCTGAAATACTTAACTGTAGGTGTATCACCAAACCATAGTTCATAAGGTGTCTTACCAATTTCTCCTTTGATATGCACTCTGTTGAATGTATAAGCCATTGTGCTCATTTCTTCTCTCTAGTATATATGAGGTAGACTCACTTCCATCATCATTGTTCTAGCAACATCCAAGATAGTTCTTTTCTTCCTTTCCACAGCTCCATTGTGCTGAGGTGTCTGGGGAGCAGAAAATTTTCTTATACAATGCTTCTCACAAAAGTTATTAAACTCACTGGATGTGAATTCTCCACCATGATTTGACCTCAAACATTTAATCTTCAATCCTGTCTGAGTTTCCACTTTAGCTTTAAAGATTTTAAACTTTTCAAATGCCTTAGATTTTTCTTCTAGAAAAGTAACCCACACAATTCTAGAATAGTCATCAATTATTAGCATGAAATATCTATCACCTTGAAAACTTTTAACTCTAGCAAGGCCACACAAATCAGTATGAATAAGATCAAGAACATTATTAGATTTATCTTGTATACTCCTAAAAGAGGTTCTGAAATGTTTACCCATTTGACATTCTTTACATACTGGATTATAGGGCTTCATAATCTTAGGTATAACTATAATTGCTTTAGTTGAATTGATCTTTACAATGCAATCAAAATTCACATGACACAACCTTTTATGCCATAGCTAAGTCTCATCAATTTGTATAATCAAACATTTATTCTCATTGAAATTCAAATGAAATATATTACCTTTTTCCTGTGTACCGATTGCAATCTCTATTTTGCATTTTCCATCCTTTAACTGTAATTGAAATCCCTTATCTACCAATTGTCCTACACTACAAAAATTATGATTCAAACCTTCAACATAATAAACATTGTCAATATTGTTCTTACCATCCAATGATATCATTCCTTTTCCTTTGATCATACATGCTTTGTCATCTACAAATCTAACTAGACCGCCATCAAAGTCTTGCAAAGATAGAAACTTCCCTTTATCTCTAGTCATATGATGTGAACAACCACTGTCAATTACCCATTCATCCTTGTCTTCAATTTTAGCAGCAAGTGCCTTCTCTTTAGGTATATTCTCTTCCAGTGCCAAAACATCTTCCCTGATAGCTAGGAACACCCATTCCTTCCCATTGTCGGAACCACTAGCACAGTCTTCTACTAGTTCATCATCAGAATCAGTAATTCCTTCCTCATCCACTATGTAGCATGATTTGTCTCTATTTTTCTTGTACTTATACTTGTTTTGATATCCAAGGTTAGGCTTAAAATATCTTCTAACTCTTTCTTCAAATCTTGAATTCCTTTCAGGACATCTAGATGTAAAATGACCAATCTTATTACATGCAAAATATTTAAAAGGTATTTTTCTTTCATACTTACTTCCTATCGGTCCTTTAGGTACTCTTCTAGAAAATAGTGCTTCAAGTTGCTCAAACTCATCATCTTCTCTCTTCATATCTTCCAATTCCTTTGCATATAAATCTTTCCAATCTTGCTTACCGGTTGTAGGTGTAGATGCATGAAAAGAAGGTTCAATTTTCACAGCTCTTGAAGGTCCAAATTCTTCAAGCTCAAAAGAAAATAATTTCCCAACCAAAGTATCTTTGTTGACAAATGTATTAGCCATTTTTCTTAACTCATTAATAGTAGTAGCATTCATTTTGTAAGTCGGTGGTAGGGATCTCAGAACTTTAGAAACAATTTCATCTTCATCTCAGAGTTCCACCACAACATTGAATTCTCATAACAATCTCATTTACCCTTTCCATGAATGCAATAATCCTTTCATCTTCTTCTATATTTAGGTTTTCATATCTCACTCGGTAACCATCAAGTTTAGAAATCTTCACTGTAGGGTCACCTTCATTAAGAGTCTCCAACTTGTCCCATATAGCCTTTTTAGATGATTTGTTAGTCAATCCCATTATTTGCTGATCAGAAAGTGCACACAAGAGGGATTCTCTTTCTCTACATTCATTCTCAAGCTCCTTATCTGGGTTTTTCGGAGGAGGACTGTTAGATGCCGGATTATGAGGTGCGACACCATTCTGTGTGATCTCCCAAATTTCCTTGCCAAGGCATCTCAGATGAGTCTCCATCTGAATCTTCCATACTGTATAATTTGTTCCATCAAGCCTCAAAATATCTCTCTAAAAGATAGCTCCAGATGAATTGGATGAACTTGAACTATTAGATGCCATAGGATCTTCCTCAAGCGGTTAAGCTTTCTGCAGAGAGGACCAAAGCTCTCATACCAATTGTTAGAGAATTCAAATAATCAGAAGACAACTAAGAGGGGGGGGGGGGGTGGGGGGTGAATCAGTTGTCACAAATTAACAGAACTATTGGAAATTAAAACTTTAAGACCAAAATATTTAAATCAAATAACAAAATAGCAGTTAAACCAATTAAGCATAAACAATAATCACAGAATAAATACCATCCACATTTCACCAAGATTTATATATGGAAACTCGGTAAAGGGAAAAACCACGGTGGTAAGCCTACCCACAGTTAGATAATACTTCTACAGTAAGTATGTGAATTACAATTGAGGGGCCTACACTTACAAGAAGGCAAATAGCCTAGAGCATACTTCTCATCACAAAAGGAGTCTCACTGACTACATACAAATCCAGACTACAATCTAGAGAAGTGTTTGTTGGCATATGCACACTCCAATGAGACATTGTATGTGATTGAAGGTTTTGTCATTGATGGAAACCTATGACACCAGCAAGACATTCCACCAACACCAGCAAGATCAAACTCTACACCGGCACTCAGACCACCAACACCGGTAGTGAAAGGAAGCATACCGACACAGAGGCCGACATGATTTTTGTTATAATATATTTTGTTTATTATTATAAAATCTTTATAAGCTGACTTGGCAACATTGTAAAATGACTCATATATATAAGAGATCATTGTAGAACATTGTAATGATGTAGATGTGAGAGATATGGAATGTAATTAGGCAGACCTATTATGTGAATTATAGGTTAAGGGTTTATGTAAGAAGCAGAGCAGAAACCAGTACTGGATCTGGCATTATAGATGCTATTCTGAAGCAGTACAAGACACTGGATTTATATAATCCATTTTGTAAGTCAGTGAGACTTCCATTTTGAGCAGTGAGCTCTAGGCACTTGGCCTTCCTACATGTGTAGCCCCTCTTGTAGCAGAAATATTCTCTTATTGGCCAATAAGTGAATATTGTGGGTCACAAATCCCACCGAGGTTTTTCCCACATTGTGTTTCCTCGTTAAAATATTGTGTTATGGTGTGTCTTTCATGTGGTTGTTTCTATTTCTATTTATTGCATTATTTTCTACTTACTGGTACATAATTTTAATTTGCTCTACATGTTTTAAGTTAAGAAATTCTAATTACCAGTTAGATACTAATTTACCCCCTCCTCTCAGTATCTGTGGGAATCCTAACAATTGGTATTAGAGCTTGGTCCTCTATTTTCAGAAGCCTAACAACTTGAGGAAGATCTTGACACCGGTAGACATGGAAAATTTGATGAAGCAATTGGAAGGAGCTCTCTCAGATTTGATATAGAAAAATTGAAAAATATCAAACTTGAAGATGATCTAAAGGAAGCTCAGGAAATTATTCAAGCACTTCAAGAAAACCTTACCATTGCAAGAAACAAGAGAAGAGAACTCTATGAAAAGAGGCAGATTGAGGATGATGAAAAAGAAACTCTTAATGATATGATAAACGAGCTAAAGCTAGAGAACATAACAACAAAGAATGAAATGCAAGATATGACCATGAGATTTTGTAAGGAAATTGAAGATAGGAAGAAGAATGAAGAAGATATGACTAAAAGACTAAGTGATACAGCAAATGAGAACACAAGACTTAGCTATGAAAATGATTTGTTGAAGACAGATCTGATGCATACATAGAATGACTCCAATGAACTGATGAGACAGAAAGAGATCCTAGAAAGAGAACTAGATACTGCAAATCAACACAAAGAAAAATTCAAGAAAAACTCAGAGGAACTTGGTGAATTACTAAAGAAACAGAAACCTAAAGGTGACACTTGTGGAATTGGCTTTGAAGTTGGAGAAAGCTCCGGTACTGCAAACACACAGGATCATAGTAAACTGGTAAGACAACCTACTGCTTACAAATTTAATGGAAAATGATTTAACTGTAATAAGTATGGTCATAGAGAAAATCAATGTAGATCTAGAAGTTATCAAAATATCAACACACCCACCGGTCAATGTTCAAAATGCAACAAAGCTGGTCATAACTCTGAAAATTGTAGAATGAATGTTAGATGTTATGTTTGTGGAATATTTGGACACCTATCTAATCAATGTAGAACACAAACCGGCATAGGTTATGGGAAAGCTATTCAAAAAAATAATGTGACTTGCTATGCATGTAACAAGATTGGGCATATTGCAAAATTTTGTAGAAGTAAAGGATCACCGATAGACAACAGTTCTAGTTTGAAAGGAAAAGAAAAAGTTGAAGAGGTTAAGCAAGAATTCTCAAAACAATGGATTAGAAAGTCAGACCTAAATAATGTTGGAAATACTCCTCCACTGGTAGAACCAATCAACACTCCACTGACAGAACACAGTAGTACTCCACCGACAGGAAGCTCTTCATCAAATTGAATAAAGTTTCCTTAAGGGTTTGGCAATCAAATGATATATATGTTATTATTCCCTCGGTTGATGGTAAAGGTAGAAATTATTTCTATACCGGTAGACAAAGTTAAGTGAATACTTCACCGACATGCATTAAATGTGGTAGTTGGCAAATTAACATTATAAATCAATGATTTTGGCTCCATTTCACTTCACTGACATGCATTAAATGTGGTAGTTGGCAAATTAACATTATAAATCAATGATTTTGGCTCCATTTCACTTCACCGTGAATTCAAACATTTGAAGAGCATGAAATCTCTAGAGCTAAGGCGGTTCGAGCAAAGAGGCAAAGCACTTCAGCAATCAATCCCTCCTAAGGCAGAAAAAGGTATTTATAATCATGGCATCCTCCTCTGCACCTGAATTTATAGCGAACCCTACTGTAGTTGAGGTAATCAAACACCCTAGGCCTGTATTTCAGCTAGTTCCTGAGATAGCTAAAAGGGATGACAATATTGGTGCATTCTCCCAAATCCCCAAAGGAGTTATTTTTGTAGAAGATCCCAGAATGTACATCGATTGCCATATAGAAGAACTAGGAGATGAAGAAATCAAAAACATGTATAAATCTGTTATATGTGATGATTTCGGTAAAGTAAAACCTGAACACCAAATTGTTGAAACCCTAGGATTCATTGAGATCCTTAGCATTCTGGAATTTCCTAAGGAAGCTATTAGGATAGTGTTAAGCAGAGTACATGGTGAATTCTTTTGGCTTGAATCCATCCATTAAATTACAAAGGAAGCTGTGAAAGCTATAATAGGGCTACCTTCCACCGGTAGCAGACCAAACAAAACTAAGAAGGTCTCAAATGACCTGGTAATAAACTTAATCGGTGCAACATCCGATAGAAGGTCTCTAAGGGTTAATGATGTGATTGATATAAATGTGAGATTCATTAGCATGATTCTAGGTTACAAAGCAACTCATGCAAACAAACTTAACTCAGTTTCAAGTTTATGCATAAAGAATGCTTATGATATGGTTAAGGAAAATGTGAAAATTAATGTATGTGAATGGCTAAAGGATGAGTTGATCGATAATTTAGGAAAAATCAAGAAGGATAAGAAAGGGACTTTTAGATTTGGTAATTTACTTGTATGCTTAATTCTACACATAACCAAATAGGTGCCTGGTATAGGCAACAAGAGCCTTGGATTTGACATACCAGTAGGGAAATAATTATCAGACCTATTCAATAACATGGGTGAAAACAAAGAAAAGAATATCAATGAGTATTTTCAAACACTAAAGGCCAGAATGAACAAAAGAATCAGAATGTCACAGAAAATTATGGACAAATACAAGGATGACATATGCTTTTTAATTAAAAAGGATGAGATTTGGATGAAAGCAGTGACCCCAAGAACAATTTGGGTAACTGAGATGGGCTATGAGACTGATGATCACATCATTGAAACTTATGCAAAAGCCCTCCTGGAAGCACCTAAGGAACCCAAAGAAGAATTATTTGGCAGTGCAAAGACCATTGAAAGCCAAATTCAATCTAAGAAGAGAGTAAAGAAAGAAGAAGCAATTATGGGAAAAGGCTCAAGGCAGGCAAAGGCCATCAAGGAAGATGTACTAAAACAAATTGGTATCACTGAGGATGAGTTAATAACATTACATCTTGAAACTCACCTATCACCGGTAGCAAATTCTTCAAAGAATGACATGCTAGCAACATTTAAAAGAGTTGTAAGGAAAAGGGATCCTTCACTAGCATCCAGACCCTCGCCTAGAAGAACTAGAAAAAAACAATAGGCAGTGAGGTCACCGGTAAAGAAGACAACCCCAAAGAAAAAGCTAACACCTAAGAAGAAAAGGACTCAACAAAACATTGCCCCAATTGATGAATTGCTGAATGAAATCACAGAGGAAGGAAAACTCAAGAACATAGAAAAATTATATGATACACTAGTAGTAGATGAGAAAGAACAAGTTGAAAATAGTGTCATTTTACACCTGGCCATCTATAAGAAGTTTTTAATGCAAGTGGTAGATGAGCTACTAGATGAATTGTTCAAGAGACTGGAAGCAAGAAGACAAGCTGTGGTAGAGCTTGATAAGAAAATTAAAATTGAAAAATTACTTGCTGTTTACCCAGTAAACTTGCCAAAGGAGATAGATGATTTAATTGTAGAATCCATTCGGTCAGTATTCTCTACTGCACACTGACATATTGCACTCATGGCAGGAAGAGGAAATGAGGTAACAAAAGATACATAAAATGCATGGGATATATTCCTGGTTGAGAAGGAAAAACAGGAAGAGTACAGGAACCCCAAGCCTATCAAAGTCTATCAAAAGGACAAAGATAAGGGTAAAGGAAAGGTTGGTGGACCTCCTAGCATCAAAATAAAAGATCACTTATCCCCACTGCCTCTGATTAATCCACCAGTAACAAAAGATGAAGATCAACCGACAAATGAGAGTATGGGTATAGAGGATACAAATCCTAATTCAGAAGTACTATACATAGTGGATGTTGATACTCAAAAGGTCAACATTGTAGTTGATAAAGACACAATCGGTAAGACTGACATGGCTAGTGAGCGATCAGTAACTAATCAAACTTATAACACATAAGAAAAACTGGAAGATGATAGCCCAAGGTAATAGGAAGAGACTTAGACAAAGATAGAGAGATCAACAAATAGAGAGTCAAGCAAAGCAACAGGCTCCAGAATAGGAACGGGTTCATATGGAAACAGTGCCACCGGCAACAGGAGAGAAACAAAAACCCTTGATTAAGGAAATGGAAACATAGATTGACCTACCAGAGGTCACTACAAGCATGGTTACTTCCTCCACCAGTGGAATTTAGTATGTTGGTTCCTCCTCAGCATCATACAAATCAACCAATGTAACTGAAGTTCTTTTAGATTCTTTGAAGAAAATAATAGATTATGGTTCACAAGTCTATAAAGCTATAGATGACACAATCCCAATTTTGAAGATGATAGCTCCTAACTACAATTTAGATAATAAGGATTCTTTGAGCCAACTTGACACCTTGTCTAAGTACATTACTGACAACACAGTGACAGTTGAGTAAATAAAGGAAGAGGCATTGAAAGAGAAATTGGAAATTGAAAAACAAAAATTCTTGAGGATCAAATAGAGACGTGTACTAGGGAATTTGACACACTTCTACTAGAACTATGCAACTCATTGAAGGAATTCAAAACTCTATACAGAGATATTTGTAAGACAAACTTTCTAATAGTTGACATAGATAAGAAAATGAGCAAGGTATAGGATGAAATCAATAAACTTGCTGATAGTTTTGTTAACTCACCTGATACATTATCAGTTTTTGAACAAAAGATAACAAGTTTTGAAGGAGAATTACTTAAGCTAGAAAGAGAAAAGGAGAGAATAATAAACAAGGCTAAGAATCTAAGATTAAGACTAAGTCCAAGATTGGACTATCTAGCATCCTTGAGGAAGGAAATATCTGAGGTATTAGTACAGGGACAGAAAACACCCGCAGAGCATATGCAGCACCTCACTGGTACACTACAAAGAACCGAGGCAGAAATAAAAGAGAGTAAGAAGTTTATGGAAATTATAAATTTGGTTTTGGTGGATATTTTTCAAATTGTAACCACCCAATTACAAGGTTTAGATAGGAAACCATACTCTATTGAGACCTTGACAACCTTTGTCATTGATGCCAAAGGGGGAGTAGTAGTGTGAGAAAATAATCAGACAAAGGACTCACCTACTCAGGGGGAGCTCATATATTTTTGGTACACATTTTTGGATTACAAATTTTGGATACACTTTTGAAATTTTCTCATGAGTGTTGCCATCAATGCCAAAGGGGGAGATTGTTGGCATATTCACACTCCAATGAGACATTGTAGGTGATTCAAGGTTTTGTCATTGATGGCAACCTTACAATCCTATGACACCAGCAAGACATTCCATCGGCACCAACAACATTAGACTCTACATCGGCACTCAGACCACCAACATCGACAGTGAAAGGAAGCATACCGACACAAAGGCTGACATGATTTTTGTTATAATATATTTTGTTTATTATTGTAAAATCTTTATAAGATGACTTGGCAACATTGTAAAATGACTCATATATATAAGAGATCATTGTAGAACATTGTAATGATGTAGATGTAAGAGATATGGAATGTAATTAGGCAGACCTATTATGCGAATTATAGGTTAGGGGTTTATGTAAGAAGCAGAGCAGAAACCGGTACTGGATTTGGCATTATAGATGCTATTCTGAAGCAGTACAAGACACTAGATTTATATAATCCATTTTGTAAGTCAGTGAGACTTCCGTTTTGAGCAGTGAGCTCTAGGCACTTGGCCTTCCTACATGTGCAGGCCCCTCTTGTATCAGTAATATTCTCTTATTGGCTAGTAAGTGAGTATTGTGGGTCACAAATCCCACCGAGGTTTTTCCCACACTAGGTTTCCTTGTTAAAATATTGTGTTATGATGTGTCTTTCATGTGGTTGTTTCTATTTCTTTTTTATTGCATTATTTTCTACTTACCGATACACAGTTTTAATTTGCTCTACATGTTTTAAGTTAATAAATTCTAATTACTGGTTAGATATTGATTAACCCCCCCCTCTCAGTATATGTGGGAATCCTAATAGTGTTGAACTACAAAAGATAGCATCTCCTATGCGTGAGTATAGTTTTGGTTAAGCTCAATACCAAAGGACTAAATCCTCTTACATAAACCCAATTTGATCTCCAATGATCGACCAAATCCTCTGCCTAAATGATATTACATTATTCGCACATCACATATCTATTTCCCAATCCTATATAGACCTATAATGAGATCTTACATCTATATACAAACCCTTGACCATAAACAATCAGGTCGGCTACTAGATAATAAACCAATTACATAATTACAAACCATGTTGGCCTTAGACAAAATAAATAATATCCAACACATAAGACATCTTATAAACACATTGAGAGGTCCAATCCACATGTTACATTAAAGTCGGTCCATAACCTAGATCAACCAGGACCTAGTATAGGTCCACATGCTACAATATTAATCTCCATTCGCCAAGTATGGAACATGATCACCAACAACATCCTCAAACTCCACTAGAAGCTATACCAATACCACTTTTGTGATTCATCAAAGATCTTCATCAAAAGCTTTGCCGATGAAACCCTCGTTGGAACCAGAAGCCAAGCTTCTAAGCAAACAGGATAGCATTCGATCAAAAAACCAAAACCAACTTATTGACCGATTGAAGCTAAAAATAAGGAAAAGGAGAAATAGGAAGAACCAGATAGAGGAAAGGGTAAGGCAACAAAGACTCCGACACATGTGGCAACTAACATAGAAAAAATCCAAAGCCAAGGGATATTTCTGCAGTTTAATATTTGTTTTGATAAATCCTTCAACCAGATGTCTCTGACAAAAAGGATGATAGTTGCTGCTTCTCTTTAGGCACAAGCTAGTCAAGATCTGGTAAAGTCAGAAAATGAAGCTAAAAAGCTAATTTTGATGTCTATAGATGTATTGCAGAAGGTGGATTCCAATATATAGATAGATTCAAATAATAGCCCCTTCGATAAATTATTACAGTTGATTAATAGTGTAAATACCAATTTTGATTCTTTGGAAAAAACAACTACTCATAAATTTTTGGATAGGTTTTAGGAAGTTAAAAAACAAACTTTCCTGAAAATGGTTGAAGATGACAGGGCCACACTGAATAAGAGGTTGCAAACTATTTCTGACACATTGTCAAAAGCTAGTAGATTATATAAATCTTGCCTGATTTTGCCTAAATGTACTATTGATATTGATAATCAGATAGATGCCTGTCAAGGGAAGCTTGCTAGTATTTCTCAATCTTTTGGCCCCAATGTAACATTAACCAGAAATATTGAAGGACATATTATAGCCTTGAATGATCAAATATCAAGCCTTCAAGAAGATAAGGAGAGAATTTTGAGCAAAGTGGGTGAACTCCAGAACCTGATTGTCATCTGGTTAGATACTATGCTAAGTAATAAGGCAGATTGTATGAAGGAAATGGCCTGGCCTGTACCATCAAATTTGAGTGAATTAGAAATTTATGCTATTGTATTTAGTGCATTTATCACTATTTTGGATAACCTGAAGAGCGAGTGGGATACTCACCTTGGATTTTTGAAAACTACTTATGCTAACCTATTCAAGTATTTGCAAAATATATTTCATCTGTATATCAATTTTGGGTAGCATCCCATCCTTGGCATTGCTGTCAAAGGGGGAGAGATAAGGTGAAAAATGTATAGACTCTTTGTGTGTATGGAGTGTATAGTCCAACGTAATGCAGATTCTTGGATTGTTGATCTAAGGGGGAGCCTTAGAATTATTTTATTCCTTATAATAGTTTTATTCTTTCATCCGGTGTACATGTTTCACATGTTTCGACACTTAGCAATTTTCCACAGGTGTTGCCATCAATGCCAAAGGGGGAGATTGTTGGAAATTGACACTCATTCGGGGATTTCAAGTGACTTTTGGTAGTTACATATTTGTTTAGGGTTGTCATTGATTGAAACTCTTCTTGGTGATTAAATTCGGTAGTCGTGATTCATCTTATCCGAAAGATGGAGTTAGCCGATAAAACATGGTATTTCAGTAATGTT
>NC_081415.1:122954159-123008159 GCF_030272615.1 Cryptomeria japonica | reverse complement strand
TTGGATTTAACCATCCAATTGTAGTCAATGTGACTCCCATTTGTGATTGAGTAGTGAGCTCTAGGTGCTTGGCCTTTCTGCATGTACAGACCCCTTATTGTACACACATACTATCTACAGTAGTATCATCTAATTGTGAGTAAGGCTTCCTAGTGTGGTTTTTCCCCTTACTAGGTTTCCACGTACAAATATTGGTATTATGTGTTGTGGATATCATTGTCTTTCTATTTCATTCATTAATCTTCACTGGTACTGCAATTAACCAAAAAACTGTCTACCAGCATAAAGTTTGGTTTACCAGTATTAAGCATTTAGTTTTGGTTAAGTTAATTTTGGTTTGAAATTATAGACAACTGATTCAACCCCCCCTCTAAGTTATCTCCGGGACCTAACAATTGGTATTACAGCCTAGTCCTCTTTTTGCAGAAGTTTAACAGCTTTAGGAGATCCAATGTATTCAAACTATTTCAGGAAGGACAATCCTAAACTTGATGGAACCAACTATGACATATGGAAAATCAAGATGGAGACACATCTAAATTGCATTGGAATGGACATCTCGAAAGTTACAAAGAATGGCTATACTTCTACTACTCAAGGGCAACCTAATCCACCAAACTTAGCTAAAGATGAAGAAAATGATTGCAAAGCAAGAGAAGCACTTTTGAGCGTATTCTGAGATCAACAAATCATGGGATTATCAGATAGATCTACTGCTAAAGCTATTTGGGACCATTTGGAAACATTGAATGAAGGAGATTCCATAGTCAAAATTGTAAACCTTGAAAGCTTCCGAGTCAGGTATGAAAATCTGAAAATGGAAGAAGATGAAAGGATTTATGCTTTTATGGAAAGAGTAAATGAAATTGTTTTGGGTATTAAATGTTGTGGAGGAACCTTAAGTGAAGATGAAATTGTTTCAAAATTTCTATGAGGATTGCCACAGGCATACAAAAAGAAAGTTACCACTATAAATGAGTTAAGAACAATGCCTAATACATCAGTAACTAAAGACACATTGATTGGAAAAATTTCAGCTTTTGAAATTGAGGAATTTGGCCTTGTTGCTACTATAAAGATAGATTTATCTTTTAAGGAATCAACATCATCTACATCATCATATTTTGACAAGTCTGATTGGAAAGCCTTTTATGCAAGAAGACTTGAAGAAAGTAGTAGAGAAAATGAAGAACTTGAAGAACTTGAAGCACTAGTTGCAAGGAAAATGCCTAAAGGTCCAGTTAGAAGTAAGTATGAAGGTAAAGAACTCTTTAAATATTTTAACTATGTTAAGATTGGTTATATAGCTTCAAGATGCCCTGATAGACATGCAAGATTGAAAGAAGAAGCTAGAAGAACATACAAACCTAACCCTAAATACCAGAGATACAGATTTAAGAAGAATAGAGACAAATCTTGTTATCTTGCTAATGAAGGAGTCACTGATGATTCTGATGAGGATCCGATAGACAATGGATGGGTCTTTGTTGCTATAATAGAAGATCAACCAACACCTACTATTCAACTGGTAGAGCAGGCCCTCGCAAAACAAATTGAAGCTAAGGATGAATGGATCATTGATTCAAGATGTTCACATAATATGATAGGTGATAAAAGTAAATTCTTAACCTTTCAGGAATACAATGGAGGTCTAGTAAGATTTGGAGATGATAAAGCTTGTTTGATCAAAGGAAAAGGTACTATATCTCTTGATGGTAAACACAATACTGATAATGTTTAATATGTTGAAGGTTTAAAGCATAATCTTTTGAGTGTTGGTCAATTAGTTGAAAAAGGTTTTCAGTTACAATTCAAGAATGGTAAATGCAAAATTATGAACAAAACTGGTTTGGAAATTGCAACTGGTAATCAAACTAGAGTTAATATTTTTCATTTGAATAACATAAAAAAGACATGCTTGATTGTACATATTGATGAAAGTTGGTTATGGCATAAGAGACTCTGTCATGTAAATTTTGATTGCATTTTGAAAATTAGTACAACCAAGGCAGTAAGAGATTTACCTAAGATTGTCAAACCTCACAATCTGGTATGTAAGGAATGTCAATTTGGAAAACAAGTTAGAGCATCTTTTAAAAGTATTCTAGAAAAATCCAATAATGCTCTTGACTTAATTCATACTGATTTATGTTGTCTAGCTAGAACTAAAAGCTTACAAGGTGATAGATATTTCATGCTAATCATTGATGACTATTCTAGAATGTGTTGGGTTACTTTTCTCAGAGAAAAATCAGACATACTTGGGAAATTCAAACTATTCAAGGCAATGGTAGAGAATGAAACCGGTAAGAAAATTAAATGTCTTAGATCAGATCAAGGAGGTGAATTTACATCTAAGGAATTTAATACATTATGTGAAGTAAATGGAATTAGGCGATAGTTGTTAGCACCCCAGATACCCCATTAAAATGGAATTGTAGGAAAGAGAAACAAAACTATCTTGGATGCAGCTAGAAGTATGTTATCATAAGAAAATTTACCTCATGTATATTGGACAGAAGCAGCAAGTACAATGGTCTATACATTCAACAAAGTTCACATCAAAGGTGAAACCGGTAAGAAACCTCATGAATTATGGTTTGGTATTATTCCTACTCTTAAATATTTTAGAATATTTGGAAGTAAATGCTATATTAGAAGAGATGAGTATTTTGGAAAATTTGATCCTAGAAGTGATGAAGGAATATTTCTTGGTTATTCATCTAAGATCAAGGCATATAGATGTTTTAACAAGAGATTGTAGAAAATTGTTGAGAGTACAAATGTGAAAATTGATGAACAGTTTAAAGGAACTTCAAGGTATATAGACTCTTAACCAGCAAAAGAGATACTATGAAATGAACCTACAATGGACACACCTATACATAATGAAGATCCAGTTACATCAGTATCATCTGAAAATTCCATAGTAACTAAGGAACAATAGGAAACAAAGACACCTTGGTATGTAAGACTGAACCACTCTGAAGATTAGATAATTAGGAACAAATATCAAGGAGTTGTGACTAGAGGAAGACTAGAAAATGAAGAGGTATGTCTTATTTCTCAAATTGAACTAGCATCAATTAATGAGGCATGTGAAGATAAACACTAGACTAAAGTTGTGGAAGAAGAGTTAGAACAAATTAAAAAGAATAACACATGGACATTAGTTCCCCGACCTAAAGACAAAAATGTAATTGGAACTAAATGGGTATTCAAAAACAAACTTAATGAAGATGGTAAGGTAATCAGAAATAAAGCAAAACTAGTGTGTAAGGGATATTCATAGAAAGAAGGAATTGATTACAATGAAACATTTGCACTCATAGCTAGAATTGAGGCAGTCAGATTATTCTTGGCTTTTGCAACACACAAGAACTACAAAGTACATCAAATGGATGTTAAATGTGCATTTCTAAATGGAGACCTTGAAGAAGAAGTTTACATTAAGCAACATGATGGATTTTCTTTGATAGATAACAAAGATATGGTTTGCAGGTTAAGGAAAGGTTTGTATGGGCTGAAGCAAGCTCCAAGAGCTTGGTATGCTAGATTCGACAAAGATCTTTTAAAGATTGTTTTTTCTAAAGGTAATGCTGACAACATCTTATACTATAAAGTGACTAATGATGACATCTTGGTTATAGAAGTTTTTGTTGATGATATAATTGTTGGAGGAGAAAATGGATTATGTAAAGACTTTTCTATTGAAATGCAACAAGAATTTGAAATGTCTATGATTGGAGAGATAAAATTCTTTTTAGGATTGCAGATTTCACAAACTGATAAAGGTATATTCTTGAGTCAAGCTAGGTACTTGAAGGAGTTACTAAAGAAATTTGGCATGGAAAACTCTAAACCGATAAGCACACCTATGACTACAAATGATAAATTATCACTAAGGGATGAATCTACACCTGTTAATCTGACTAGATACAAATCTATGATAGGAAGTCTACTATATTTAACACAAACAAGACCTGATATTATGAATGCACTATGTATTGTTTCAAGATTTCAGAGTAATCCTAAAGAAAATCATGAATCAATAGTAAAAAGGATTTTTCGATACTTACAAGCCACTACAAATCGTGGCTTATGGTATCCTAGAGATGAAAACTTTGAATTATGTGCATACACAGATGCAAATTGGGCAAGAGATGTAGATGACAGAAAAAGCACCACCAACAGAGCATTTTTCCTTTAAAGCAGATTAATTTCTTGGTTGAGTAAGAAACAAAGTTGCACATCTTTATCAACAACAGAATCAAAATATGTTGTAGTAGCAACTAATTGTACATAGGTATTATGGCTTAAACAAATGTTGAAAGACATAAAAGTAAAATGTAAGGAACCTATAACTATCTATTGTGATAATACAATAACAATTGATATATCTAAGAATCCAGTACTACATTCTAAAACTAAGCATGTCTCTATCAAACTGAATTTTCTAAAAGAGAATGTTGAAGCAAAAGAAGTAAAACTAGTATATGTGAATACTAAAGAGCAGATTGCAGATATTTTCACTTAACCTTTGCCTAAGGAGACATTTGAATATCTCAAAGATCAGCTTGGGGTCATACCCCCACCAGTGGAGACTTAGACAATTGATGCTTGTCATCAACCAACAGAACTAACAAAGAAGTCTTTTACTCCAGCTTTGATGGGGAAAGCTAATTCTCAGGGGGAGTAGTTGGTATACTGAATAAGTTGGTATTTTGTATTTGAACCTAGTTTTTGTATTGCTTTGGAATTTGATGTCAAAGGGGGAGAGATTGATATGGAAAAACCCATGTTACTCCTAGGGGGAGAGATTGATTACTCTTTGTACCTGAATTTTGATTTCTAGTTATGATCTCTTTCGGGAGATTTTTGGTTTTTTGTATTTGGCATTTCTGTTTTGGCACTTTGATGGTTTTTCCTTCTTGTGTTGCCATCAATGCCAAAGGGGGAGATTGTTGTTATTTTGGATATGTTTGATATGGTTTTGTCATTGATGTCAACACTTATCAACTCTGGTCAGGCTACTGACACTTGGAGAATTGGCAATGTTCACCGTCAAGCAAGTGACTTATGCACAGTCACCAGTATCTAGTTCACCAGTAGGATATATTGTTCATCGACACTTGGAATGACGTGGAAAATACTTGGTTATGTCGAAGACATTGTTTGGAAACTTTATCTTGGATATTTGTTCATTGGTATATTTGTGTTTGCATATTTGTTGTTACCGACAAATAGGTCCAGGATAAGCACCGACAGGCTTATCTACTCCAGATCAGCACAACATGCTATGGAGATGATTTATTATTATTGTAAATGCATTAAGCCGACATGTTGAATTAAATATTGCATCAGTTATTGTTTTACTTGTAAATTGTTTTATTGTAATATCTTTTAGTGAGCCGACCTACTTGATTGGTGTTAAGTTATGGTATAAATGTAAGGTCTTATTTGTAAGATCGACATGGGAATGTGAAAAGGATTGTAATTCGGTATATGCGAATATCAATAGAGCCATACACACAGACATCATTCAAGATTGAAGGAAGGTTTGAAGAAGGCATATCAGAGCTGAACCGATACTGAATCCAGCATATGAAGGTGCTATTTTGAGCAGTACATCATCATTGGTTTTAACCATCCAATTGTAGTCAGTGTGACTCCCATTTGTGATTGAGCAGTGAGCTCTAGGTGCTTGGCCTTTCTGCATGTGCAGACCCCTTATTGTACACACATACTATCTGTAGTAGTATCATGTGATTGTGGGTAAGGTTTCCCAGTGTAGTTTATCCCCTTATAGGGTTTCTGCATACAAATATTGGTATTATGTGTTGTGGATGTCATTGTCTTTCTATTTCATGCATTACTCTTCACTAGTACTGCAATTAACTGATAAATTGTCTACATAAAGTTTGGTTTATCGGTTTTAAGGATTTAGTTTTGGTAAAGTTAATTTTGTTTTGAAACTATACACAATTGATTCACCCCCCCCCCTCTCAGTTGTCTTCGGGACCTAACACTTTCTCCACAAAAATCATAAGTATCGAAATACTAAAAAATATCTTTTCAATGGGAAAGAAGAGAATACATCAAAGCCACGAAGAATGACACCTCACCTATGGAAGTTGGAAAATAATAGAATTAATCATCAAGGTAATGTTATTCCATCTAATGGTTTATGTCATAAAATATATTTTCTATTTTGTTTTGTTTACTGATGATGTGATTGATGTTTGTGAAGGTCGTGAAGGCATAAATGACCACCTTCCTAAGGGACTAAAAAGTTATCCTTGAGAATTTAGTAGGTTTCCCTACTATGAGAAGTTACAAATTGTGCATTTGTTTGATACTATGCATATTGGAAAGAATATGTGAGGCCTCACCTCGACTCAGTCTGACATTCAGTGGATTTTATATTTAGACTATTATGGATACTTTATTTTGATGCATTTTGAGACTTAGAACTTATATGATTTCAGGATTTGGATAACATTGCTATGTTTTGATGATTTACTTACATGCTTTATGAGATAGAACACTACATGATTGTTAGATAGGATGATATTGCAATGATAGATGTCGTTATTGAATTTGTAGGACTTTACTATGAATATAGAATTATGATATATGGTTAAGTTTATGTGAATTGGGAAGAAATTGCTTATGTGAAATTGCTTGATAAAAGATGTATTTAATCTGTGTAGATGAAAATTGTATGCAAGTGATGATGTGTATTGTTATACCTTTGAATTATATTATATGTGGATATTTGAAAGTACTAATGTGTAAATTGAGATGCGCAGGAAATTTACCATGTGACCATGGAAAATTATAGAGAACCAAACCTAGACTTATGTATGTTCATAAGCTAGGGGTTGTCTATTTGGAGAGACAACACCACATTTGTGTTGTATTTTATTCGTAACAGTGTAAGCTGCATGGGTGTTAAGTGTCATTTAAATTTAATGTGTAAAATCCACAAGAGATGATTTCATGTTTTAATTTGTAAAAGTGTTTTATTTGTGTCACTTGACACATGTGTGGATTTAAATTTAAATGTTTTATTTTTGGTCTCTTGGTGGGAAGGTGTTTTACTATAGTTTTTTTTTAATAATATAACGTGTTGTCATAAATACTTTGGGAAAAGAATCTTTGGAGAGGTCAACATATGTTTGACCCGAAAATAAACTTTAGAGGGTTTTAAAATGGGTTAAATGAACACCTAGGGGTAGTTAATAGGGTTTCCTAAAGCCCATAAGGTATACCTAGGGGTTAGGGGCAATTTTAGGCAAGTTTCTACTTTTAGTGACCTTTTTGACGCTTTAAAAATTGGCTTTTTTGAGTTGTGCGAAAATTGAAAATTAGAAGTTTAAATCTAATTGAGATTTTTTCCTATTTGAATGGGAGTCTTTTTCCCATTCTGCTTTACTTCCCTTTTTGGTTTTTAGAAACTTGTGAGAACTCAGAGAATGAGCTTCTTAAGCAAGAATTTGAGAATTTGAGGGTAATCACCCACTCTCCATTTTTGGAGACAAGAGAATTTTTGAAAAGAAAAGATTAGTTTGGAATAGAAAATTTGACTAAGGGTAAAAGAAGAAGATCCGTGGATTGGGTAGCTCTTCCTCAAATAGTATACTACCATTGGGCAGATTAAGGTTGGTTTCGTTATTCTTTAAAAGGTTTATTTTCTTTTATGTGTTTGAGAGTATGATTGGTGTAAGAAATCTATGTTTTTGAATGTCTTGTTTTAGAATTTTCATTTGGAATTTTTGCATTATGCTTTGTCGTGTTTTGGGAGTTTTCTCAAGACCTCTTACTCTTGGGAGAGAGGAGGATCTTGTGGGTGTTAGCAGTGACAACTCTCGAGTGAGAGACTCTCTTTTGAGAGCGATCACAAGGGATTTTTGTGTGACCCTTGCTACATGGCCTGTTTGTGCAATGGGGGTCATAAGGAGGGATATAAGGCTAGAATACCTTTTGGGGGCATAAGGAATAAGGAGTTGAAATTTTGATGTATTTATTGTGCCATGAGGTGGCTACTAGTTTTCCATACTTGCAGTTCTCCTCAGGGTATTGGTCCACTACCACCCTTAAAAAAGTCATCACCAAAGTGTGGTGTTGTGTAGCCAAGTTGGGAGTGTGTCTGAATATCTGTGTGTGTATTTTTTTGTCCTTTATGTGTCTGCATGTTTGTTACCCATCTAGGAACTTGGTTCTTCGAGCTCGGGGGTGGCTACCAGTTAGCCTAGGCTGGGAGGTGAGCACTCCGTGGTCATATTTGTGTTTCTATTATGCAGGAATGCCAGGAGAAAAGACTAGGAAAAGTGAAAGGTTGCAGAAGAATATTGTTGGAGAAATTTTTAAATTGATTTGTAGTTATTAGTTTTAAATTTGATAGGAGAAGTACATCCTCATTCATAGAAATGAGAGGCAAGTTGTAATTTTGAAAATAGACATGAGATTTGTTGTTGTAGTTAAATAAAGAAACATCTTGTAAATTTGCAGAATATCGTTAGGGTTGTAAAAAGCTAGGTACGCTTCTATTTTCTATTTAAAAAAAAAAAAAAAAGATTTGCTTTTGATTTGCATGCAATAGTTTTTCTTGCAATATAAAAATCAATTTTATTTAAATCTGCGTTCTTCTTTTTAGCTGAGAATCTATCTCCATTTTAATTGCAGAAAATCATGATTTGTATTTGCTGTTAACATGTAAATAAATTAGTTGTTTTATTAGTTCAGAAGTCAATGAATGTATATATATTTCAGAAAAGTATAATGTATTCATAAATAGTATTTCCAAAGTTTAGAAGAAGAAATTAAAACATGTATATTTCCGATGTATTATGATAAAAAGCTTAGCAGTAGATTTACTTCATTCTTTTTATTAGCAATTAAAATAATAGAAAAAAAAAGGAGCCTAAGCTTATTTACCAATTATATGGGTGTATATATATGTATATATATATATATATATATATATGTAATTTGATTTAACATAATGTTTTTTCTTTGTTATTTTGTTTAAAAAAAAAAATTGCATATAAAACCTATTGAGAAATATATATATATACATATATTTATATATATATATACATATATTTATATATATATATACATATATTTATATATATATAATTTTTTTCAAAAAATAAATAAATTAATTTTTTTAACTTAAAAAAAAAGGGGGTTTTGGCTGTCGCGGGTTTTGGGCCGCACCCCACTGTGTGAACACACAGTGGGCGGCGCTGAAACGCCACCACTATGTGAGCACACAGTGGGAGGCGCCGAAGCGCCACCACTGTGTGGCCACACAGTGGCACGACGCTCAGCGCCACCACTGTGTGGGCACACAGTGGGCAATGCCCAGTGCTCCACTATGTCACCGTACAATGGGCAGCGCTTGGTTTGCCTCCGCCTCCCCCGCTCGACCGCCATTAACCTGTTCGCCACCGACCCTGCAAATGAAAGAAAATTTTCATGGCCGCCACCATGGGGTTTTGGCCTTGTGTAAATTGATGGCAATCAAGAAATATTAAACCCTAGCCTGGGTAGGGCTAGGGTAATAAAAAAAACAAAAAAAATAATATGTTTAATTAATTTAGAATAGAGCCATTTTATATTAAAAAAATCCCTAATTAGGGTTAAAGGGCATTTGGCTATTAAGTTGGAAGGATTTTATTTTTAGAAAATTAACACACACACACATATATATATAATATATAAATATATCCATAGGTTATATATTTTTTTTTTTGAGTAGGTATTATATAGATTTTTAAACATTTACATACCTTTGAAGAATAACGCTAGATCTTATAATCTTAAATGTATTTAGTGGGATAAATACTTAATTTTGCCTAGTTAATTTAATTAGAGCATTAAATTTGAAAATGGATTATAAAAGGAGAAATTTAAACACTTTCCATTTGAGGTTAGAATGGATATTTGTTAATTGGCATTCTAAAGACGAGTAATAGCTACTCGTAATTAATTTTACCCTTGTAGATTTAATTATCCAAATTAAATGTCACTTAAAACGATTATTATAATTATCTAATTAAAAATGGATGTTTAGACTATATAGTCTTATTGCAGATTGAATTAATCTTCCTCTCCTATTTCCTTAATGAGTTGATTCAGTTAATTTAACGGCTAGGTATCTTTTGAAGATAAAATTAAACCAGTTAGATTTCCGCAAATAAAATTTAAATAATAATCGATGCTTGGTTCGTATCAAAATTAGCTCGAATATAGATATGTCAAATACATTAACACTTGTCGTGTGAGCGAACTTGCTAATTAATTAGTATAAAAAAAAAAAATCATTTTGTTTTTGCCCTAAATTTTGGGCATGACAGAATATAATAGAGACATTATGGAAAATATTGGATGGAAGGCATGACAAAGAAAAATTTGTCAAAATATGTAGTGACATTTAGGATTCCAATCATGCAATGATAAATGTCATTCAATCAAATAGCCATGGAGACCGGATTAATATAAGTGAGCTTCCTTGGTTACTAATGGACCAACAAAGAAATGCTATAAAATAAATACAAAAAATTTGATTTCCCACAGGATTTTCTGTGAACATAAACAATCTCATATCAAAGAAAAGTGAATTTGGGCCAGGGATGAAAACATATGATTGGCATACCTTCATTAAGGTAATTCATGTTCTTGTATTTTTACTACGTATTTAAGTATTGTACATGTACTTTTCATTGTATTATATTAGAAAAAAATGAAAAGATAATTTTATAATTGTTGCAGTATGTTCTACCTCTATCTATCCCAGACGACTTCGATAATAATGTCAAGCAAGTCATATATGATCTTGGAAAATACATGAGGTAAGTAGTGATATTTGTTCAGTTCATTGTATAGATAGTATATTTGTGATTTGTTTTACTTGTTATGTAATATATTTGTGATTTGTGGCATCTTGAATATCTTGTAGGTGGTTGTCATGTAAAGAAATCCATAAAGAAGATATTAAATATTGGAAGAGAAAAATTCCTCATATAATGTGTGAAATGCAAAAGTGTCTACCTCCAGCTTTTTTCAATGCACAAGAACACTACTTCATATACCAAGTTGAGGAGATTGAATTGTGTGGACCTATACACAATAGTTCAATGTGGTTGATTGAGAGGCAGTTGAAATTTTTGAAGGCTTTGGTTCGACAAAGAGTACATCCTAAGGGTTCTATGGTGGAGGGATATATGGTATACCAGACTATGGTGTACATTTATGAATGTCTTCCTAAGTTTGCAGCAAAGATCCATGTGGATCGCATTTGGGATCCCAACCCTATTAAAAAATTTGAAGGGGAGTACTTGACGAGGAAAGGTAGATTGAGGAAAGTGAGAGGTAATTATAAGATGTTATTGTAGTTAATTAATTCTTAATCTTCAAAATAAATCAGTTGTAAGACGTCTATTTATTTTTTGTATAGTTGGTCGAGAGTGGGATGCACTACATTTGTATAATACAAACAATCTTGATTGGATGACAGTATGGATTGAATGTTGTGAACATTCTGGTCACACATTAACATGGGAAGGTATGGCTTAATTGGTTAAAGAAGCTCATCGTAATGGAGATTCCAATGTTATGCAAAGGGAAATTGATTTAGCATATGGTTTAAGAGATAAACAGGTACGTATAAATTTATTAATCACCCATATGTTTATCAACTCACAATGCAATAAATTTTACATGTTTGACATATCGCAAGTCAAACACCACAATGCTATATGTTGCAATGGTCATAAATTTCGCATAAAAAAGGTGGATGACATGAAGAAAACTTGTAATTCTAGCATCACTACAGTCTTTGAGGTGGCAAATATTTCATCAAGAAATGACATACATCCTCAACAGTCTCAAAATTGATATTATGGAATTTTGGATGATATACTTGAGTGTGATATTAATTCCTTCAAATTAGTTTTGTTCATTGTCAAATGGTATAGGCTATGATTGAATAAAAATGATCCTGATAGAACTGTTATTGATTATGATAATGGTTTTACAATGGTTAATACAAGGTCATTTGAACTAGTTGGGGATGAGCCCTATGTTCTTGCAAGCCAATGTGAGTAGGTATTTTTCTCAAAGGTTCCACATAAATCGGATTGGTCATTTGTTGTTAGACATGATCCAAGAGGAAGGTCGATAAAGTATAATGTGATGGAAGAAGAAGATACCGAAGAAGTAGAAGACGAAGTAGATGATGATCATGATCGATAATTTCTCGATGATGAAGAAGAAGAAGAAGAAGATGATGATGATGATGATGATGATGATGATGATGATGATGATGATGGTGATGGTGATGGTGATGGTGATGGTAATGGTGATGGTGGTTATGGTGATGGTGAAGGTGATGATGGTGATGATGATGATTTAAATGATGATGGTGGTTGTGGTGGTGATGATGATGATGATTATGATGATGGTGGTGGTGGTGGTGATGATGATGATGATGATGATGATGATGATGATGGTGATGATGATGATGATTATGATGATGATGATGATGATGATGATGATGATGATGATGATGATGTTCACGATGATGAATGAAATGATCATGATGTTCATGATGATGAATGAAATTTATGAGGTATGTGATTAGTATATTATCTATTTAATATTGATCTGTTTATAGATTTTTTTTTACATAATTAATTTATTATGTTTTGAATTCTAATGCCATTACATAATTAATTCATGATGTAGCTTTTAATATGGAGATGGAGATAGGGAGAGTGACTATTTATGTGAAATTTTTAAAACTTTGTGTTTATTTATGGAATTTGGATTGTTTATTAGCTATGATGGGTGTTGATTTAAAATACATATGTGATGGATTGCATGTTTATGATGATACATGTGACATTTTTTGAATTTTGTGTTTATTTATACAATGTGGATTGTTTATTACCTATGTGATGGATGGTGATTTATGATACATATGTGATGCATTACATGTTTATGATGACACATATGTGATGCTAATTATGATGCTCAATTACATATATGATGATACATCATGTTATGCTTATGATGCTCAATTGATGGTGTTGATTTCATGTATAGTCCTTGTGTGCTACTATCACCCTTAGTGGGAACAGATCATTGACTACAAACATCATCAACCATTTAGTTGAGGATCCTGCATAGTCTACATAAAGTAAAGGTAAGGAATTAAAAAATTTACAATGATTTTGATGACATCTTTTTATTATTTAATACTCCTTTTGTCTACAAAGTTCATGTTGTTCATGTTGTGTACTATTTCATTTTTAGCTAACATAAGATAATTGAACTACATGTGTAGGAACTTGAACCCATTTGATGAGGATCTTGCATAGTCTCATGGATGGATAGGTATAACTAGTCAATACACCCTATAGAAATAGTTTATTTTTAAAAAAATTACTTGGAAAACAAACTTCCTTAGTTTTTCTTACCTCGACATTAGTAGCAAATCTAATATAGTTATCAACACTTGAGGCCCCAGGTGGACTTATTCAAATTTTAATTTCAAAATCAACTTTAGGATCGACTTATTCATCAACATTACCCTCATTTGTAAAATTTCTCTCTCATTACCAATTAACTCTCTCATTCGATGGAGTCTAGGTACCCGCAAATAGGTATTTATCAGACATGTCTTCCTCAAGTGAGGGAAATGCAAGAATAGAAAATGAAAGTGAGACATGTAGTAGGTCTACAATAGGGAGATGAACAAGAGGTCAAAAGATTAGAAGAAAATTCAATAAACGCATGAGATTTTTCCTTGCTCAAGGGGGGTCATGTTCTTATGATGATGAGACCAAAGGCCACATTGGGGTGCCATTGAGGTAAAAATATATACAAAAACAATGGGTGCCCAAGGAACTTCCTCCAATAAACACTGATTTTTGTGTTAATGATAGGATATATCGCATAGCACCTTTGTCATTACATGGTTTCGACCTATTTTCCATGGACGACATAAAGGTCTATTACAACAAAGTTGCTGAATTGATGGAGTTTGTCGAACCGTGTTACAATTACAATAATTGGATGCAGATTGTTTGATATAAAAAAGTATGCGTAGGTATGCACTGTCAACAAATTATATACAACAGAAATATAATGATCAAAGTAAACAAGTGGTTGTATACATTGATGGTCATCCAAAAGAAACAGGGAATATTGCAGGTTTTATAAATAGTATGCGACTTGGGTCAACTAATAAACAACCCGATTGCATATTTGAGGTGCGTGAGGGAAATCATGTATTCGCATGTGCGATAAAATCAATAAGTGCAGGTGAAGAGCTTCTAATCGATTATAGTTTGAATCATATAGATACAAAGAAAGTTAATATCATGGGGGTGGTACGTACTATATACCATTTAAATTAACCAACCTTTAATTAATGAATCCAATATACCATTTTATTATGAATTTTTTTTGCTAAGTCTATTGGTTTAATTTCGCTAACATTTTTTATATTTTTTCTTTGTCACAAGACGACATGGATCCATCACATATCGTAGATAGGGATGTAGGTCGCAACACTTCTACCAAGCAGGTAAACCTCATTGTAATTGCATAAATTAGATAGAAGCAAACTGTTACATTATTATTTTATGTTTTTTAGTGATTTAGACTAATTTTGTAATTGTTAATGATATTATTGACACAGACGGATATTCGGGGAAAGGGAAATGGAGTTACAGTACCTAAGAACCTCTCTAGGGATGTGGACTCAATAGGATTATGCGATGATGACCCTGAAAATTCCACACACCCTATGGGATTCATAAAAAGGCCTCTTAGAAAAATAGTAAAGAGATTGTTGCTTTGGCAGTCGTGCATCCTATGACTGATGAGATACAAGAGAGGGTGCAAGTATTGATTCAAACTAGAAAACTTGCAAGTAAGCAGTAATGAAAACTTTAATTATAACAAAAGCTCAATAATGGTTTATATTTTATTCTCTTTTATGTCATTAACTTATATATGAATGTGTTGTTTTTACAACAATTTATGCGCCCTCATGAAAGTGGTGGCCATGATCAGGTTGTTGCAGGTACTTCAAGTGATGACAATTTTCTTGGATTATCACTTGCTTGGCTTATCACTATGAGTACCCAAAACACATCATACTTGATACTGTCAATGTTCATAATAAAGATTCATCCTTGTTTACAATTCTTGCACTTTTTATATTTTTAATATATTATTCTTTAGGTGTTGTCAATGTTCCTGTGCAAATTCCGTTGCCACCTCATTAGAGGCTAACCCCACTTGTATTGCCAACTGCAATGTTGGCAACGTGTAGCATGTAGACATCCTCTACTGCACATCATATTGGCCCACCCACTATTGTTAGATCCCTCTTTTTCTCTATCTACTGTTATGTGTTTATTTCTCTCCAAGTGTTCTTTCTTGGGGGCATTTCATATTGGATTTATTTTATGCAGGAGGAGATGCACATGAGGATGCACCAGAGGCGACTACTATTGATAACATACCATCATTCCCTGGATCTTCTCGTATTGCTAGTACGAGAATGTTGCAGGCCACATTGGTGGTGAGCGACGAAGACATGATTCCCTTAAAGATACGACAGGTTCCAGATACTTTAAAATTATTATTATATATAGTCTAATTGTAATTTACTTTATGATCACTCATTTTGGACTAATGATCCCATAAATGTTTTGTAGGAAATGATATTTTCTATAAACATCTTAGTGACATTGCATTGCATATATTTGGGCCTACCATACATAAATGGTGGTACAACATATGTGAACTAACCCTAATCCACTATTTTGATTTCATATCATTGCTAGAATAGTTTTCCTTTCATCCAATTTTGAACTATAATAAATGTAGTTTCAGTTCATTTCTGAATCTAACAGGTTTTTTTTTCTTTAAAAGGTGGAATGACCAATAAAAAAGGTTAAAGGATGAATTGACAAACCAAATGGTTGAGTGGTTTGGAAATGACACCTTTGACAAAACCAACCTCCTTGAAAAAGCTGGCACATATCTAAAGTATGTGAGGGACCAATACAGGACCCATTTAGAGAGGAACCTAAAGTACAAGTGTCCCCCCATGATTTCAGAGGGGGTGGAAGGACCTAATTTTGGATGCCAAAGAGAGAATTGAAAGGAAAAAAGGAAATACACCACTAGATGCCTGAAGAAGGTACGAGATAGTATTAAGAATGTAATTATGTACTAATTAATTACTCTTTATATTTATATAATCTAACATATTTTAAAAATTTTATAGAGTGAGTGACACGTCAAAGGCAACCAATGCAAGACAAGAAAATCATGGGCAACACATACTCAGCTCTGGTGGTTATATGAAACTTGTTGCATGAATTGTAAGTATCTCATGTAAATGAAATATTGCATCAAAATATTTGTGAGCGATTTTTTTTATCAAACAATGCAAGCAAAATTCATGATACCAAGCAAAAATGCAGGGCTTTGAATTCAATAGAGTGCCCATAGAAGATGACAAGAAAATTGCCTACCAGCAAGGCTATACAGTCATGGTCGATCGGCTACCAGAATTGAGTGGTAATACACAATAATTGAGTGCATCCATCACATAGGTAAATATGCTAAATTGAAATTATTTCAAATTGAATACTTTACCAATAATCTAATTGATGTTGAGTTCCAACATAAAGTGCCTATATTTGTTTTAAATAAGAAAGCAATGATAACAATGTGCATGACATTGGAATGCAGCTTGCTAATCGTGAAACATCACCTGCACATGAAGGTCCAGATGTGCATCCCAGTAGTGGAGGTATTCATTTGCTATTCAAATTTATTTATGTAGTTATTAATACAATTAAACATCTTAATTTATAATTAGAGTAGTAATTAATGTAACTTTTTTTGTTAATATTTTAGAGCATGTAGTCGGTGGTGACCAAGTGGAGCATGATCTGGGTACACAACATCAGGAATGTGGTGTTTCCCACTCAGGTAAAGAGGACCACTATTATTCCTTTAAACAAATATAATTGCAATTGGTGTTCAACATTAATGTAACCTTTAGTATTTCAACTCCAGATGATCTAGAGGGTGTTCAACATGTTGAGGTTGAGGCTAAACAAAATGATGTGGCCCCATCAGGTAAAGAGAGAAACAATTATGTTCTCTAAATTAATGAAATACTTGTAACAGTAATAAAAAATGTTTTGAATTTAACCCATTTCTTTGTTATTGCAAAGGACCCCCCTTCGCTTCAGTGTCCTCGTCCCCAATATAAGACTAGTCATACATCGAGATCATGAGTAGAGGGTGGAACAACTGCAGAGGGGGGAAATGATGAAGAAACTGATGTTCCACTTAGTCTTTTCATAGCTTCAAAGAAAAAAAAAAAATGATTGTAATCTACCTTATTTGATAATGACTGATTTTTAGGTGTTAATGAATGTAATTATGTGCTAATTAATGTGCTAAATAATATTGATGAATGTTACATGTTAATTAATGTTAATCAATGTTATGTGTTAATGAACGTTATATGATATTAATGAATTAATGTTATATTTTATTAATGGTAGAAAGAATGAATGAATGTTATAATATGTTAACAAGGAATTTAGAGTGATGTTAAGGAGGGGGGGGAGCAAATGAGTTTCCACCTTCATGTGGTTGGCCCTATTAAGTAGAGAATATTAAACTATTCTTTAAACCAAGTGAAGCTCAACAAGATAACACACTTTTCAATATTTCATTATGTTGCACAGTTAATCTTATTGAATAATGTATATTGAATCTTAATTTCAGGGTCCAATATAGCCAACATGAACAACAACACCACAAGTTGCTAGGTATAATGAACTCCCATATTGTCTTATATGTACACTAATAGTATGAGTTGCTTCTAGTGTTGATATCCATGGCGAGACTGCAAAAATTATGAATATGCTTCATCCTTGTAAGTTTTTTTATTACTTGTCATTTTCTTTATCATTTTGTTACTTCATGAATGAGATGTTTTTAGATGTCTATTCAATGAATACCTCTCTATTGTATGCTTCATGATTGATGTGTGTTCAACATATCCACTCCATGAGAACCTTTCTCATATATGCTTGTACCTTATGTGTATTTATGTATTACTTCATGGCTTACATGTATGATTCATGCCTTGCATGTATTCATATGTATGGTTTGTGCTTTGCATGGATCCTTCATGCCTTATGAGCATTACTTCATGCCTTGCAGTCTTCTCAAAATATTGCAAAATCATTCAACAAGAAAAAGAGTAGTAGAGGCTACATACCAAAATAAATTAGATCTGCCTCTTTATTTCTTCACTTTCTTCCCTATTTTCTTCCTCCCTTCTTTATCACTTTGCTTTTTTTTTATTTTTTCTTGATATAACTAACCTTTTCTCCTTAATGTTCTTCATGAATCCAAAGACTCCTTTACACTCCCCACTTTACATCCATGGCAACTACTTCCATAACTTCACTTAGTGTGAAGTAATTGTTCTCCTCTACCATGGGATTCATATATCTTTCATATATCCTTTCATATATTACCATCCATATATATATCGACCTCATTCTAAGACTTTGAATCTACCTCTTCTACCTCATTATGTGACAACAAAATGTGAGGATTTAAGAGAAGCTTAAAATCATAATAACCCTTAGCATTGGTTCAGAAAGAGTCTCATATTATGCCTCCTAGATTGGATGGCTCTAATCCTCATCACACTATTCAGCTTTGTCCTCCTCACTAGATTGTTTGCACTCGTGATGACAAAATTGTGAAGATTACATTTCAACAATTTTTTTTTTTTTCTCGCTTCTGATTGAACTCTTTATATGTCCTAAAATTTAATGAGCCTAATAGCTTCTACTCTTGTTGATAGTCTGGTGGCTCTAAACAATGGCTTCTTCAAAGAAGCATGATTCTTGTAATTTTGGCCTTCCTTGTAATTTTGGCCTTCCATGATGTGAAAAAGAGGTTATGTTATGAATAATGGTCCAAATGATTTTGTTATTTCTTATTATGTTGAGTATGAGTAAATTTGGGCTTCCTTGGCTATGGTCACTATTTTGTACTAACTATTGTCATTTAGTGTGATTTGAGCATGGAATTCAAGTAATCATGAGGGTGGAAACAATCTTCAATTGTTAGGGGTACGCGGCCTTGAAAAAGGGATGAAAGTATTGGGAAAGTACAAGTGATTCATGTGTACATCAATGTATCATTCACCTATTAATTCCTAGCAACATTCTCAAATAAAGAAGCAAAGAGGTATGTTGAGTGCATATATAAATTTTATGTTGTCATGATATAAGTAAGATATCAAACATGTAACTTAGATTGATTTGCAATTTCATTCATAAATATTAGATCTTCCTTCTGGATTTTTGAATGCATAATGTCTCGTTGATTTCAATATCTTTATTGGAAGTACTCTTTTCAGCATGAAACTCCACTCATTGAGGTCTCTTACTAAATGCAAGTGAGTTATCCTATCAATGATGATACGTTTTGCATGCATTTTATGGGGAAATCTTATTAATAGCTATGGTTGGTGTCATGCCCAACTTTTGGGCACAAAAACGAAACAACAAATTTTTTTTTTTTGACCACATGAACTCGCAATATACCCTACAATTATAATAACTTTATTAGAGTTTTGTCTTATCTAGGGTGAAAATAAAATTGTTTACTAAGGTTGGCTTAATTAACCAACTCGAATGAGCGACTTTTTTTGGTGGGGATTAATCAGTGTCACAGATTAATTAGCTAGCTCAATTACCTTGACTAAGTTGTCGCAAATTGAAAAGAGGGTTAAATGGGTTATCTTAATGTATTAAATCATTTTCAACCACAAAATGATAATGTTATAAAATAATTGATGCACATGTGAATTCATTATTTAAATCCAACCGATAGGGGTTCAAATTCCTAAATAATGCCATTTGCCCACTAAACCCGATATTAAGCTAAAGCCAACTCTAATTTCCCTAAACCCTTAATTTTGGCGATTTAATTTTAATCTGGCCAAAACCGGTCTCAAGGCTTAAGGTTCATAAAAATAGTTTTACAATTTCTCCTTTTTAAAATTTTTTCACCAATTACAATATAACCTAATGTCCAAATAAATTGAGGAAAATCTATTGATTAATTAAATAAATTAATTTGATTTAGTGCCTAGTGTTCCAAATATATTAACTCCTTACTTTTAATCCCTTTTGAATTAATTATATTAAAATTTTAATTCTCTAAAGAATATAAGCATATATTAATTCAATTATTTAAATAACCCTAATTATTAATTAAAATTAAATTATTAAAACTCCCATTTAAATCTCCCATCTCTAATTTTAAATTTTCTTTAAATAAAGAAATCCTTTATTCATAAAATGCTAACACTAACCCAAAATTGGGTTAGGGTTGCATTTCTATTTATTCCCAGTTTGCTTTAATTTCTTATTAATTTATACCCTAACCCGAAATGGGTTAGGGTTTATTATACTACTTTTTTTTGTTTAGTGTGTGATTGCAGGTACGGGCGGATTAGGGCACGGTGACCATGGGCATGGCGAAGGGTTTTCGAAGAGGGGGAAGAGTGGAGGAGGTGGCACGGGGCTCTCCCGGATGCCACTGTGTTTATACATAGTGACGGCGGTGCCATCCACTGTGTATACGCACAATGGCGGCTGCGGACCATCCACTGTGCTTACACACAACGTCAGCACCTCCCGTGCCGTCCACTGTGGGTAAGCACATGGGCACGGCCCGAGAGCCACCCACTGTGTTTACACACAGTGGCGCGGCATTTCTCATGCCATCCACTGTGGGTAAACACAGTGGCACGGCCCGAGAGCTGTCCACTGTGTTTACACATAGTGGCTCGGCCAGTACTTTTGTATGATGATTTTTTTTTTTAAATATATAAGTATGTAAATATATATATATATGTATATATATATATAAATACATATTTATATATATTTATTTATATATATCCATTTTCATGCTCAGAATTTATATATATATATCTCTCTTTTTTTTTTGTATCCCTGGAGTATGTTTTCAGATGCAGGAATATATATATATATACCATCCTGATAGGGTTAGGAACTTGTGTCTGAATTATTTTTAACATAGAAGCATGCATTCCTTTGTAAATTTTTTTTTGTAACAGGAATACACAAGTCCAGACTATGTTTTTTTTTTTTGTTGTTGCAGGGATATTCATACATAGAAATTTATATATATATTTATAGATATATATAAATAAATGTTTAAGACATTAGGGTTGGAAACCCTAAATTTGTTTTGAAGTTCTAACACCTAAGCATACAGATCTTAGTCTTTTAACAGCAATATGAATAAGTCTTATTTTTCTTCTCTCTTTTTTTTTTTTATAGTCTTACAACATGTTTTCCTACAGTAATGTATAAATGCTAGATTCTTTTTCAGCTATGCCTAAATAGAATTAAGAGTAACAAAATAACAGTAAATAAACTTTACAAGAAATTACTCAACATAATGCATTCACTTTTCTTTTTTTTTCTTCCTTAACTTATATTTGTAGAAATAGACATGACAACAGAATTCTTTATGAGACAAGATTTTGATATAGTTTACAACAACATAATAGGCTTCAAAATTTAAATAAAATTTACTTTGCTTACAGAATATTTAATTACAATGGCCCATATTTAGAATGGGTGAAATAATCGGACCAGTCTCTCATACTTAGTGATGAGGACTTGAATAAAAGAACACATTTCTTTAAACTAAAATAAAAGAAAACATCTTAAAACTCTTTCTAATATTTTCTTGGAAAAAAACACATGGTATTATTTCTTTTTGCTTTTTTGCATATGGATAAAATCTGCAACCAAACAAATTTGCAACTCCTAGATTCTTTTCCCAGCAACCTGCATGTAAAATTTTAGGGTTGTGACCATGGGATGCTCACCTCCCAGCCTAGGCTCACCAAAAGCCACCCCCGAGCTTGGAGAATCAAGACCTAGACAGGGTTGCAACCAAGCAATACAACAAGCAAAGGGGAAAATAAATCAACACAACAGTCACATCCCTTCCCAAGCTGAAACTCCATCACAAAATGTGATGCCTTACTAGGGTGGAAGTGGACCAAGTACCCTAGGGGAGAATTCTGCTAGATAGAACTTACAGCCAACTCATGGCATCATAACCAAAAATCCCCCTTAATCCCTACACCCTTATGACCCCCAAAAAGGCAACCATGCCATATTTGCACCCCCTTATGACCTCCAAGTGAAATAACACAAAAGAAAGGCAGCAAGGGTCTCATGGACAGACCCTTGAGATTACTCTCAAAATGAGAGCCTCTCACCCTAAGGGCTGTCAAGCTCCTTCCACCCCCAAGACCAATCTTTCCTCCCAAGGAAAGGATGGTCTTGAACACTCCCAAACACAACAATACATAGAACAGAAATAAGCAAGAATTCACATAGATTTTTACAAGTACAACACAAATAAAGGAATAAACAATTTTCCATTCAAGCATTCTAGACATTTTACATTTACATAAGAGGGGAGAGTAACACCAACCTTGACCTGCCAAGGGAAATCTAGGGGTAGCTTGATGAAGAGCTACCCAATCCTCAATCTTTTTCTGCAATTCCTTGGCCCCAAATTTTACTATCCTAAAAATTGGTTTTCCTCCAAAGTTTCTCCAAAAATCTCCAAGGATGGAGAGTGGGTGACTAGCTCACTAAGCTTCCATTCTTATCCTAAGAAGGCCTCTCTCACTCCTTCCAACCTCTTGGATAGAGTGAGGGATCCCCCATTGGATTGGTCTTCCCTAGGTCTTACACACTCCCTAACCTAGGTACCTAGAGAAGGGAAATGGAACGGGGAAGAGGGATTACTCCCTTCAAGAAGGTTATCCTACCAAGGATGGCACTCCTATAGATGGAATTCATCCATCTTGGGAAAATCACTTTTTTGGGTGGTTAAACAAGTCCTAAGGGAAAGACACATGGCCAATTTTGGCCTTCACCCATAGGTATGTTGAATATAATTGTTTAATTGTGTATTGTCTTTGATGTTACACAAATGTCATATCAGTCTACCGAGCTCAAAATGTTCAGCAAGGCAGTTAGACAGAGTCTACCGAGTTCAGACGGTAAGAGAAGCAAGTTACAGAGTCCACCTAGCACTCTAGAATACTATACCGAGTTCGCAGTCTTTATCGAGTTCAGTCGGTCTTCGAAGAATATGTGAAAGAAAGTCAGTCTTTACCGAGTTTGCAGTCTTTACTGAGTTCAGTCGATCTTCGAAGAATATGTGAAAGAAAGTCAGTCTTTACCAAGTTCGCAGTCTTTACCGAGTTCAGTCGGTTACCGAAGAATCAGTAGTGCTCACCGAGCATCAGTGAAATGTTTATGCAGCCGACCGAAGCAGAATTTATTTATTGAAACTTGTATATGTAGCCGACCTATGTAATATTTATTTTAACTTGTAATTGGGCCGACTTGGTAACCTGAATGGTATATATGAGAGATCAAATTGCAATTTCGAAGTGTGGTGAAGTGTGAAAAGTATGGAAATGTGAAGGAGCAGAAATGTGCGAATTCTGATATCCTTGAGGTGCAGAAAAGATATATGTGATTAGTAAGGATCTATTAGCGTAGAACAGAGATTTGTATCAGCAAGATAAGTTGTATTTAATTCAGATCACTTCATTGTTGCTTTCAAACCATTGTAGCAGTGATACCGAAATCTCTTAACAGAGTTGGTCTAAAAACCATTTTTGTAAATCCTCTGACAAGGTGACAATTCGGTTGAGTTGTTCTTAAGACCTTTCACAAGGCCACTCCTAGAAGGGTGATTAAATCCTCTAACAGGGTCACACCTAACAGTGTATTTTGTAACCTTTAACAGGGTTGGCTCCTAATAGGGCTCACTTTAGAAGAGTGAAAATCAGTAACTAGTTACATTGGTGGTTTTCCCAAAATTGGGTTTCCACGTTATATCTGGTGTTACTTGTGTTCATGTCATTTGCCTTATGCATGTTAATGTTTAATGAACAATGATAAGTTAATTTACCGAGTTTCAACAGTTTATATTTAAGACATCTAAGGGACTTGTGGATTTATTTTTGTGGTAACTGATTCACCCCTCCCCTCTCAGTTACTCCATCCATATTTCCAACAATTGGTATCAGAGCTTTCGGTGCTTGTAGGAAGGATTTCAAGGATCTAAGCTAAAGATCAAGATGTCTTACAAGAGGGAAATTCCAAGGCTAAACAGAAATAACTTTTCAGCATGGCAAGGTCTCATGAGACTCCATTTGGCTTCCATTGGAGATACAGGATTGACACATCTTGACACAGAATATGTGACACCCACTGGTACACTAACTGTTGCTGATATTGCTGCAAAGAAGACTCATAACACCATGATGATAGACATTGCATCTGCCCTAATCTATGAAGAGTTTGATGATGTCAAAGACTGCAAAACTGCATTTGAAATGTGGAACAAGCTGAAAGATATCTATGGTGGTGATGATAATGTGAGAAGAACCAAAGCAGAAAGCTTGAGAGGACAGTTTGATCAATTAAAAATGAGTGAAGATGAAAATATTGCAAAGTATGTTGAAAGAGTCAAAGCCAGTGTCAGTGCAATCAAAGCTTCTGGAGGTGATATCTCAGAGGAAATAGTCATAAGCAAAGTTCTCAGAACATTACTACCCATTTATGCAATCAGAGTTTCTGCAATTCAGGAAAGAAGATGTGAAGCAAATCACAAGATAAATTTAGAGGCCATAGTTGGAAGATTAACTGCATTTGAGTTAGACAACTATGACAACTATGTTCCAGCTTCCAAAAACATGGAATCAGCATTTGAAGCTAAGGTTTCACTCAAGGAGAAAGGCAAAAAGAAAAAGGAGTCTCGGTCAGAAAGTGAAGATGAATCAGAACCAAGTTCAGACAGTGATCTTGAAATAATTGAAGCTCTTCTAGCAAAGAAATATTCCAAAGGCAGAGGAAAATACAGAGGCAAAGTTCCTCTAATCTGTTTTTCATGTGATGAAGTCGGTCATATTGCTGCTAGATGCCCAAACAAGCAGAGCAAAGATGAGAAGAAAGATCACAAATAGAATGGCAAAAAGGACTACAAATCATTCAAAGGTAAGAAAACATGCTTTATGGCTAAGGATTCTGATAATAGTGAAGATGAAATTGTTTATATTGCTATAAAAGATGATTCTGATAATGATGAGGAAGATAAGATGGCACTTATTTCTCATATAAGCAAAAATGATATTTGGATCATAGACAGTGGTTGCTCTCATCATATGACTGGTGATAAAACCAAGTTTGAACATTTTATAGACTATGATGGAGGTAGTGTAAGGTTTGGTAATAATGAACCTCGCTACATAAAAGGAAGAGGTAGAATCCCTATAACCAAAGAACTTGTATTTGAAGATGCCTACTGGGTTGAAGGTCTCAATCACAACTTGATCAGTGTGGCACAGCTACTTAATAGTGGACTCAAGGTGGAATTCATGCATGGAAAGGCCAAACTGCTAAATAATCAAGGAAAGCTGATTGGATCAGGCACTCAAACAAAAGGTAATTTGTTCCGACTTGAAACAAGTGAAAATTCATGTTTTATTGCTCAAGTTGAAGAAAGTTGGTTATGGCACAAAAGGTTTTGTCATGTAAATTTTGATAACCTAGTGAAAATAAGTAAATTCAGAAAATGAAGAGGTATTCCAGATATAAAGAAACCTGAGGTCAGTTTATGTAAGAATTGTCAAATTGGAAAGATGGGAAAGACTAGTTTCAAAAGCAAAAACCATCAATCTGAAGATATATTAGAAATTGTGCATACTGATTTATGTGGACCCATAGGAACTGAAAGTTATACTGGAGAAAAGTTCTTCATTCTTTTTGTTGATGATTACTCAAGAATGATGACTGTCATGTATTTAAGGAACAAATCAGAAGCATTTGAAAAGTTCAAATGGTATTTGGCTAGAGTAGAAAAAGAAACAGGTAAAAGACTTAAATGTCTAAGGTCAGACAGAGGTGGTGAATTCATCTCTCATGAGTTCAATAACTTTTGCATTGAAAAAGGAATCAAAAGACAAGTATCAGCCCTTAGAACTCCTGAGCAAAATGGAATAGCTGAAAGAAGGAACAGATCTATCATGGATTGTGCAAGAACCTTAATGATTGAAAAGAATATTGCTATCAAATACTGGAAGGAAGCTATCAGCACTGTTGTTCATACCTTGAACCGAGTACAGCTGAAGAAGGACTCATTCAAAACCCCCTATGAATTATGGTATGGCTACAAACCTAATGTAAGTTACCTAAAAGTATTTGGAAGTAAATGTTACAGTTTGAAAGAATCTAGAAAAGGAAAATTTGATGTGAAAGGTGATGAAGGTATATTCCTTGGATATTCTTGCAAGAGTAAAGCATATAGATGTTTGAACTTGTCTACTCATAAAGTTATAGAAAGTGCACATGTGAAAGTTGATGAGTTTGCAGAAAGATCTGAAGAAGAAAGCAAAAGAGAACCAGAAGATTATAGAAGATTTGTGTCTATTGAACCTGATACAATACCAGATACATCTGCTAATTAGGAATCTTCTACTCCCGAGTCATCAGTAACCAAGTTACAGAAAGAGCAAACTGAGCCAGTATCTACCGAGTCTGATGAACCAGAACTAGTGTCTACCGAGTCTGAAGAAACCGAGCCAATATTTACCGAGCTAGACCAGCCAATTGAAGAACAAGAGGACAATGATGAAATTCATTCTAAAGGCAAGAAACCTGTATTAGCCGAGTATGTCAGACGACATCACTCAGCAGATCAGATCATTGGAGACAAATCTGAAGGAACCATGACAAGAGGTAAGTTGAAAAGAACTTGTTTACTTGCTGATTTTGAACCTAGAAATGTCAAAGATGCATTGGGAAATGATAGTTGGACAGAGGCTATGAAAGAAGAGATAGAACAGATAGAGAAAAACAAGACATGGACTCTTGTACCCAGACCTAAGGATAAAAATGTGATTGGAACTAAGTGGGTATTCAGAAATAAACTGAATGAAGATGGCAAAGTTTCAAGAAACAAAGCAAGATTTGTATGCAAAGGATATGCTCAACAAGAAGGAATAGACTATGGAGAAACTTTTGCTCCTGTTGCAAGATTGGAAGGAGTCAGAACCTTACTTGCATATGCCGCCTACAAAGGATTCAAATTTTATCAGATGGATGTTAAATTTGCATTTCTTAATGGTATATTGGATGAAGAGGTTTATATTGAACAACCTGAAGGTTTTGTTGATCCACAAAAGAAGGACATGGTCTGCAAATTACATAAAGCATTGTATGGTTTGAAACAAGCCCCTAGAGCATGGTATGAAAGATTGCATAACTATCTTATTCAGATTGGATTTCAAAGAACTAATGATAACAATAGCTTGTATATCAAGGAAGGATCAGATAACAAAATTGTCTTAGCAGAAATATTTGTAGATGATACTGTTTTCATAGGAAATGATGATCTTTGCAAAGAATTTTCAGTACAAATGAATAAGGAATTTGAAATGTCTATGTTTGGTGAGATCAAATTCTTTGTTGGTCTTCAAATTCAACAGAACAAAAATAGTATCTACATTACACAATCAAAATACATCAAAGAGATACTGAAAAAGTTCGGTATGGAAGATTGTAAACCAGTTGGAACTCCTATGTGTACTGGATTGAAGCTTACCAAGGAAGATGAATCACAAGAAGTAGATCAAACACTGTATAGATCTATGATTGGAAAGCTGCAGTATGTTGTTCATACTAGGCCAGATATTGCTCTTGTAGTTGGTATTGTTGCAAGATTCTCAGCAAAACCAAGAGAAAGTCACATGATGGCAATCAAAAGAATAATGAGATATTTGAAAGGAACTGAAGAGTATGGATTATGGTACAAATTTGGAGGAAATTTTGATTTGAAAGTATTTACTGATGCTGATTGGGCAGGAAACATTGATGACAGAAAAAGTACAAGCGGAGGAGCATTCTTTCTAGGAAAGAGATTGGTTTCCTGGACAAGCAAAAAGCAGAACTGTATATCCCAATCTACAGCAGAGGCAGAATATGTTGCTGCAGCAGTAAATTGTTCAAATGTTGTTTGGTTTAAACAGCTATTGGCAGGCATGAAAATGGAAATCAAAGAACCAATTGTTATGTTCTGTGATAATACAAGTGCAATTGACATATCCAAGAATCCAGTGATGCATCCCAAAACCAAGCACATTGCAATAAAATATCATTTTGTCCGAGAATTGGTGCAGGACAAGGAGATCAGATTGGAATATATTCACACAAAGGAACAAATTGCTGACATATTCACAAAACCATTGGCTAAGGATGCATTCTTGTATCTAAGAGGTAAGTTAGGGGTCACTCCCCTATCTGAAATTCACTAAAGAAAAGTTTTAGTGATGCATCAACTCATCTTAAGTGAAAAATCTACTAGTTGATGCAGTATAATTAGGAAAATATTGCATATGAATTAGTACAAAAGGTACATTATAAATCAGATGAAGTCTTATTGTCTTTGGCATATGTTGTCAAAGAGGGAGAGTTTTACTGTCATATCCTACTAAAATTTGAAAGAAAGATCATTAAGATAAAGAGGGAGAGTTGTTTGATAAAGAGGGAGAGTTTTACCGTCCAAAGATGAAGTTACTTCACAGAGGGAGATTATTGAAAGAGGGAGTGTTCTCTATCCAAAGGGAAAGTTATGTTGGCATGTTGCTGTCATAAAAGAAAAGACCTGTTTTCAAATTTCATTCTGCTATGACATGTTGTGTTGCCATCAATGCCAAAGAGGGAGATTGTTGGATACAATTGTTTAATTGTGTATTGTCTTTGATGTTACACAAATGTCATATCAGTCTACTGAGCTCAAAATGTTCAGCAAGGCAGTTAGACAGAGTCTACCGAGTTCAGACGGTAAGAGAAGCAAGTTACAGAGTCCACCTAGCACTCCAGAATACTATACCGAGTTCGCAGTCTTTACTGAGTTCAGTCGGTCTTCGAAGAATATGTGAAAGAAAGTCAGTCTTTACCAAGTTCGCAGTCTTTACCGAGTTCAGTCGGTCTTCAAAGAATATGTGAAAGAAAGTCAGTCTTTACCGAGTTCGCAGTCTTTACCGAGTTCAGTCGGTTACTGAAGAATCAGCAGTGTTCACCGAGCATCAGTGAAATGTTTATGCAGCCGACCGAAGCAGAATTTATTTATTGAAACTTGTATATGTAGCCGACCTATGTAATATTTATTTTAACTTGTAATTGGGCCGACTTGGTAACCTGAATGGTATATATGAGAGATCAAATTGCAATTTTGAAGTGTGGTGAAGTGTGAAAAGTATGGAAATGTGAAGGAGCAGAAATGTGCGAATTCTGATATCCTTGAGGTGCAGAAAAGATATATGTGATCAGTAAGGATCTATTGGTGCAGAACAGAGATCTGTATCAGCAAGATAAGTTGTATTTAATTCAGATCACTTCATTGTTGCTTTCTAACCATTGTAGCAGTGATACCGAAATCTCTTAACAGAGTTGGTCTAACAACCATTTTTGTAAATCCTCTGACAAGGTGACAATTCGGTTGAATTGTTCTTAAGACCTTTCACAAGGCCACTCCTAGCAGGGTGATTAAATCCTCTAACAGGGTCACACCTAACAGTGTGTTTTGTAACCTTTAACAGGGTTGGCTCCTAACAGGGCTCACTTCAGAAGAGTGAAAATCAGTAATTAGTTACATTGGTGGTTTTCCCAAAATTGGGTTTCCACGTTATATCTGGTGTTACTTGTGTTCATGTCATTTGCCTTATGCATGTTAATATTTAATGAACAATGATAAGTTAATTTACCGAGTTTCAACAGTTTATATTTAAGACATCTAAGGGACTTGTGGATTTATTTTTGTGGTAACTGATTCACCCCTCCCCTCTCAGTTACTCCATCCATATTTCCAACAAGGTACCCCATGAGGCCTAATAGAAATGCTCTAAAATTGACTCTAGGAGTTGATTTTACTTCAGAAAGTCCACCTAAAGTTAACCTATGGTTCAACTCTAAGTTGACCCTCCTTGTGGCTCACTAACCTAGATTTCTTGGTTCCTTCAAGGATAATTAGGTGATATAACAATTAACAAAAAATAAAACTCTCCAAAAAGGTGACATGACAAATTGCCAACACAACATACTACATAGGTGTCAAGTGACACTACAAAATAATTCCACATCACAATACACACATGGCAATTGTCCCTTAAACAATTTAAACAATTCAATTAATACAATTTACACTCATGCAACATTTTACATTTACGAATAAAATACAATACATGCGGGGTGTTGTCTCTCCAAATAGACAACCCCTGGTTTTACTAACGCACATTGGCCTAGGCTTGATTCTCCATAATATTTCCATGGTCACATGGATAATTTCCTGCACATCTCAATTTAAACATTAATACTTCCCAATAGCCTCATATAATATACAACACATAATCAAAATACAATACATTCATTCTGCAAAGACTTGTCATTATAAAATATGATTTGTCACAAATCAAAGTAATTCATCATAATCCTCAAAATTTGATCCATCTACAAGATATGCAAACATATTTCTAACATTATAACAAATCCTGAAATTCAAATAATAACATACATCATCACAATATTACCCTAATCTAGAATCATATAATATTCTATAATGAAGCATCCATATATATCAATGTTACCAAAATTGTGGGACCATGTAAAGTTCTCTATCCATAGTGTGTCAAAACTAGCATCCAAAATAGTTCCAAAATGAAAATAACTGAAGAGATAGGATGGGTCAGGGTAGGGCCTCACAGTTGGGTTGTCAATTGTTTTGTGAAAATATATACAAGTAGATTGGGACATTAGAGTTATAAACATAGTAAATTGTGTTTGAGATCATTGTCCTAATTATAACAGTCAACCACCATTGGCCCAAGGCCACACCAACACCATTGTGACATCAAGGTTTGTGCATACTAGCGTAAGGGCTACTCTTAGGACATTTCATTACCATTACATATACATACCTAGTGGGGTTTCCAAACACAACCTGTTTGAGTAGGCAGTATCACTGGTAAACTTGTGATTGTCACAATTGGTACCCTTAGGATAGTCATTAATATTTGGTCTATGACACTTTATATGGGTTCTAAATGCTTCTATGGGGTGTGCAGGGGTCCTACACATCACTTCCAACATTCCATCCAAGGCACTTCACTCTCCCCTATCTTATATTCCACTTTCTCTATGTTGCTATCCTAGATGTCCGATACATGTTAACTTTGCTTTGATAACTCCAAATGCATATCTAAGCTCATCCTAAGGTAACATGTTCAGAGTCAATCAATAAGCTTTCTCTATGTGACTTCAAGTAAGATATTAATCTATATTGTTAATTTTGTGATTGATTTGAGGGATAAATCCATTGTCAAACCTTAAGAAAATTTTGTTCCATATCCTAGATTTATTTTGTTTTAATTCTCAGTGAGTAATTTTCAATAGTAATAAAGTGGTATATATCCTTATATTTCAATGACAAAAGATTAGTTATTTGAATAAATACATATAAATATAAAACATTTTTTTTCAAATCTTATCTATTACAATTAAATATATATAATGATACTATATTATACATATCCCCATTTAGATAATGAACAATAAAGACTTCTTTATATGTTGAACCGTTCTTAAATAGATATGGTTGCAAATTGCTTTGATATATTATGTATAATAGATTGCTATAACCGAATTTTTGTGCTATACTCTTGGATCTAATACTCATGATTTTGGATTTTAGATAGCATGCCTAACTAGATTACTTTGGACTATAGGTGTAGATTCATTGTGGTTTATGCTAAAAGAATTCAAACAATTGTACATAGTTTATGGGTAACTTCACTTAAAAAACTCATGTCTCATGTCAATTATGTTCAATTATATTGTCAATTTGAAGATTCGCTCAAGTTTGAGGTAGGAACTCAAATTCCTCCTTTGTTTTTCAATTGAATTGATTTTAGTTTGTTGCAAATAAATTGTTGAGTGAATTAAAGTATTCGTCCAATTTAAATCTCTTGGATGATTATATGATTTGTATGAACCAAATTTGGAAATTACAAGTGATAGTTATGATACTAAATGTTTAGTACAGATACCAAGCTAATAAGATGAGAGGGGGGGGTGAATCATACAAAATTAATCTTTCATAAAAACAACAGATTCAACCTTGGTAACCTTATTAGAAAAACTGTAAAGCATGCAAACTCATAAACAAATAAGATCACAAAACATATAACACCAGATTTAACATGGAAACCCAAATAGGGAAAAACCACTGTGGGATTTTGGACCCACTAAGAAATATACTCTTCTAGAGTATGCTCGCTTAAAAGAAAATCCTGTTAAAGATTACAAACACATTGCTAGATGTGACCCGGTTAAGGGATTTCCCTCAGATCTATTAGGATCTTCACTTTGTTAGAAGCAACCATGTCAAAGGATTTCAAACACTCAATCAGAATGTCACCTTGTTAGAGGATTTACAAATAAGACTGTTAAGTCTACTCAGTTAAGAGATTTTCTGTCACTTAACAAAATAACAGTAATAAAAATCTATCTGCAACTTCACATCTAAAATGCTAAAGCAGATTCTTATTTGCTTAATATAATCTAGTCATAGGACTTATCTTTTCCCTCTACTGGGCTCTATACTCTATTTTCAAAACAGGTCTTCAAGCTTCAGTGCTTGGTAAATACTATGTAGCAACCCCCATGCTTACACTTGCCCACATTCATTGTTTATCAACAGTTCCTTATTTATAAACAATTTGCCAACTGCTTAATCTCCTTGATCACATTTCCCATGATCAATCATAGCCATCAGATCTTCAAACTTGACTAGGTTCAATGTATCCTTTGATCTGAAAAACATTTTACCCTGCCTTGGAACTTGCATACATTTCTTGGAACTTGTGCTAGGGTATTGCAGTTTAATCTGAGATGTAGATCTTCTTGCCAATTTTCCTTTGCCATAGAGTCTTTAACAAACTTTATGCACGACATACCAATCATTTAATCAGTTCTAGCTCATCAGCTTCCTTCATTAAATAATACTTTCATTCATTCAATGTATTCTGTTATTACTCAGTTGCAACTCAGTAAATACTAAACTTCACTCAGTAGACATTCCGCCTTCATTAATTGATAGCGATAACCTTAGGGTTTACCGACTACGTTCTTTGCTTGGTAACATAGTATAGTATTAACCTTATAATCAATAACATATGTAAGATATCAAAACAATCTAAAACATCATGATCTCATCATTGTCTAACTCGGTAATAGTTGCCCATTGAATAACTTATTTCTCCCCTTATTCATCATATTCTTTCTATGTCTTTTACCGACTTCTTTATACTCATCAAAACATACTTCTTAAGATATGGCAACATCATACTGAATTAGGAAATCAATTTCTTGACATCAATGACAAAATAATAATATTAAGACAGTAAATATCCATAATCAGTTATATCCATAATCATCAACAACCTTCTCGATATCCTTATTGAAATGCCAACAATCTCTTAGTGTAATTGGAATGCCAACAATCTCTCTTTTTCTTTTATAATGCCAACAATGTGTATATATGAGGTTATGCTTTTCAATTCTATTTGGGATATTGAAATGACAAATCAAGGGAGTATTGTATTGTTGAGTTGATTAGAATCAAAAGGCTATTATTGCATTTTGATTTTATGCACTTTGAAATTTCAAGGCTTTTGAGGTCCATCAGTTAAGGGTGTTTGTCTTGGTCCCATAGACTATTTAGTCTAATGGACGTCTTTAAAATCCTTCATTCATTCATTTAGCAATGGTAATTGGCCTCATGACTAGTTTTTGTTCCAAACTTGGGAATTATTGAAAAGTGGTATTTGATGATTTTGAGATGATATTCTATTATGAAATCATGATAACATATATGTAAATTTTGATAAGGGATCAATTGGGATCCATTCTCTTAGTGTTGTGCCCAATTGAGTATGTCTTGATTATGTATGAAATGGCATTTTGCAATTGAGACAATTTAACATATTTGAGATGTCTTTCATTTAGATATGGCATGAGCTTAGTCCTAGAGTGAGTCTAGGGAGTGGCTCCCACTCATGTCCCTCATCTAAAAGTGGTACGCTTGGAATTCATGTTTGGGGAGTTTTGTAATCAAGTGATAACATAACAATAGACTTGGATTAAAACAAATAACAAAATAATTGGTTCCTTGAGCATGCCTTGAGCGTTATCACAACACCAAGGGTGTTTTGGGAAGGCATGCTTGCACATGTAGTGTTGGGACTTGTGTGAAGAGGCATGCCCACTCACACAAGGAATATGTGATCATTGTTCTCGTTCACATGAAAGAATTCTTGGTTCCATATGGTTCATCCCCATGTAGCACATACGATGAAAGGCATGCCCACACATGGAGCGTTGGGACTTGTGCAAAGAGACATACCCACTCATGTAGCATAGGGATTGTTTTATCATACTTCTCATCCATATGAGAGAATGTTTAGCTCCATATGGTGTGTCCCCATGAACACATACAATGAAAGGCAAACCCACACATGGAGCATTGGGACTTGTGCAAAGAGACATGCCCACTCATGTAGCATAGGGATTGTGTGATCATTGTTCTCATCTATATGAGAGAATTCTTGGTTCCATATGGTGCATCCCCATGAGCACATACTATGAAAGGCATGCCTGCACATGGAGCATTGGGACTTGTCGGAAGAGACATGCCTGCTCATGTAGCATAAGGATTGTACGATCGTCCTTCTCATCCATATGAGAGAATGCTTGGTTCCATATGTTGCATCCCCATGAGAACATATGATGACACTTCCTCCACTGCACTATAGAATCTAATACCTTGTGTAGTTTTAAAGTAGTGACCCTATGTGGATTCATGACTTGGTATCATCCTTCTCTATTGATGTTGCACTATATTGTTCCATTATTCGTGTCATGTATGCATCGTGTATGGCATGTGTGAGCCTATCATACCCCTTGTATACTTTCATTGACTATTTGGAACTATCTCCACAAGCACGATGGGGTGGACCTAAGGGTTCCACGTGGTTGGGTGGCATTGCAAACCATCATTGGGGACTGATGGACTCAATTTGTGATCACCTTGGAGAGCACTTCCACCTCCCTCAACACATGTTCTTTCTCTTTCATATATTCTTGCAGGTTGTAATTCAAATGTATATTTAAATAAGCATTGAAATCATTGATGATATGTATATTAAACACTCCAAGTGGAGATTGATATAATTGAACATAATTGATATGGTTTATGCTAACTTCACTTAAGTATATTATGGGCCCATAACCCATAGGTCCCAAGATCAATTTCATAACTAGAAAATAAGATATCTAAATGAGTTGAAATTTTTTAGGAGTAAACATATGGGCATGTTGAACTATACAGGGGGAGAGATGACCTTTAAAATTTTATTTTTTTATACCAACATTTAAATTCAAATACCCTAGTTACTTAAACAAATACAAAGAAAGTTTGGAACTATTTTATATCAAGTGTTTTGTGGGTGGTCATAATGCATTTCTATTTTCTCTTAAGATGCTATTAACATTATTTTTAGTACTATCTTTACCTATTGTACTTTTATATTGGACTCGATCAACCCAATAACCTTGTACATGTGATTTATTTTATTAAAGAGGATATTCATGTAGTTCAAAATGCATGATTATCGTCTTTGAATATATGTTGAGTATATAATAATGAGTGACTACTTAGTATGAGATATATACATGTCATTCAATAGGTATATGTCATGTATTGACATAGTATGCCACTTTATATGAGATTATCAATTTGGGATATACTTATAAGAAATATGTGTATATATAGTAGATAAATTCATTTCATGTATATATATAGTAGATAAGTTTTGGTAGCTCCCAAGAACAACTAACTTAGATAAGGTAGATAAAGTTATTTCATCTCCCTGATTGGCTTTAAAGGCTCTTGTATTTGGGTTAGCTAATTCCCTATCAGCACCATTTTTAATAGGTTTACCAGTACTCAATGGTTCTTATAGTCCTCTTAGGAGTTGGACCATCTCAACCATGGTGCGCTTGATCATATTAGCTTGAAACCAGTGCACCTTATATTAGCTTGAAACCTATTCCCCCTATTGGTAGCTGATGGGGATAGAATATCATTCGATGTACATATCAATGAGGTGTGCTTTACGTCTAGATAATAATAATTTTTATTTTTTTATAAATAAATTTCCTTTGGAATTACGATGGAGACTAAAATTTACACTGACAATGGAATTGTCAGACCAACAACATTCCCTTCGGTGCAAAGTTTCATGATTCCATCAAAATTTTGATGCAAACTACACAAACATCCAATGAGGATTATGTATGTCTGACAACACTTCCTTGTTGGATGGTCGTTGATGCATATTACTGGATTGATGAAAAAACCGTTGGACCAATAGCATTCTCATTGGTGCAAAGTTTTAGACTTTCATCAAAATTCCAACGTAATCTAAACAAACATCCAATGAGGATGCTGTATATCTGATAACTTTTTTGACTGAAAGAGTGGTCATGCCCGCCGTTGGCAAAGTCCATGGTGTCGTTGTAATGACGATGTTCAAAGGCATCGTCAGAAAGTCTGATGATGAGTTTTTGACAACTACTTTTGTCAGATGTCCAACAAAAAGTAGTTGCAATTCTGACAATTGGCCGTCAAAAATTAACCTCGAATGTACTAGTGATAGCATAGTTACTTCTCTCAAGTATCGAACTATCCTTCTTAAATATTACACCTTGAGCTACCATCTCAAATCTCCTCAAGAGGTTAAGCTTCTACCAGAGGATCTAGCTCTCATACCAATTGTTAGTAGCATGCCCAAAGTAAGATGATACTCCACAATAGTATGTGAAAATATTACAATGGGGAATGCACATGCATTCAGGCATACTACCTCAAGCTCATTTCTCAAATATAATGGTCTCGAAGGCTACAACCCTCAATAAAGTCTTATTGACTTACAATAAGATTTAGACTACAATTTAGATCAAATTAATTGAAAGAATAACATCTCCAAATGCTTGATTATAGTTTCGGTTAAGCATAGATGTCTTCTCTGCAACACCAATCTCACCACAAACTCAACACTAAAGGATAAATAATTGTTTTGCACACAAACCTCTCTCTGATAATGTAGAAAAAACATTAACACCTAATTTACATGAATGTATCACCTATATATACAATTCATCAACCTTGATAACAAGGTTGACTAAACCCTCAACCCTCAATTATTAAATTACATCACATAATAGAAGGATTGACCACCGAAACAATATAATGGCTTACATAGAATAACATGGTCCTAAAAAAAATTCCCAAATGCACAAATCCACCAAAAATCACGCTAGATAAACCACAACACGCTAAACCACCAAGAAAACCACATAACACAAAATTATCACCCGTTGATAGAAACCACCTAAAACTCACACAACAATCAATGCAGATCACCAAAACAAATAAGACATGATTATGAAACATCAAAAAGTATGTTAGAATCATCAAGAATAGCTACACCAACACAACTTGCCAAATCTTCATTGGTCGACATCTAAAAGCTCAAGAACACAACCAATCGACAACTGTCATGAAGAGAGATAACTTGCAGAGCACCAAATAACAATCCATCTGAAATAAAGATACAAAATACTATCCCAAGCAATATCCCAAAAAATCAGCACAAGATCTAATCAAACCAGAATATACCATAGGATATACCGAACTCTACAAAACAGTGATCAACAAACTAACATTGTAAACCGGGTCTTAAGATCTTCCCAATTTGCAATATCTAGAACAAATCATAGGAATATGTTGACATACATGACAACAACATATCCTAGCAGCAACAATGAACAACAATATTCAACAATTTAAACATCTTTAATTAATTTAATTCAATTTAAAGGGAAAGAAGAGTTACATATGAAACCCATAGAATTTGATCAAGACCTAAATCTATGAAGGCTAGATCTGTCAAATTTTATCTTTCCCTAATGTAATGGTCCCTAAGCAAAAATTAGTGTCTTTACTAATTTAATGGTGAAACCCTAATTTTTCAACATCTCATTTTGGTGAACCCAACATCTTACACCTAATTTTTTTATTTATGTTCTTAGATGTGAGTGTTTATGCATTTACAGATTCAAATTTACATTTACAAGTTGAATTTTCCATTGAATTACATAAATTTTGAGGTTAAATTCACACAAACCCTAATTTTTAATTCTAAAATTGAAGTTTGTGGGTTGCCTAATTTAGATAATTATTTCAAATCTAATTATTTATGCAATTTAAAATTTAGATTTACACTCATAGATCTCATTTTCAATTGAATTACTTAAATTTAGATTTTAAGTTTAAAAAAACCTAGGTAGTTTATAATTTGTGTAGTATGAAAATGGAATCAAGTGGCTAAGACCTAATTCCACTCCCATGCACACATTAGAATATGAAGGAACCTAAGAGATGATTCACTTTGACCACTTCTTGTAAGAAAGAGAGACGATCAAGGAATGTCTTTAGGGCTTCTATTCCTTTGCTGCTATAAAGAGGAGATGTGCAAAATGTAATGTGAAAATCAACTAGGCTAGGAGATGAACAAAAATGCAAACATAAACTACAAATATAGAAACCTATAGATCTGAAACTGAGAGATTGAGTACAAATAAGAAAAATGAAGTCAAAGGGGCACCTGCCACTAAAATTTGATGTTGACCATGCAGGACCAAGAGGCTATGCCTTGGTCCTTGATTTCTACAGAGGTAGTTGATCTTTGAGAATCTAGATCTTGAGGCATTGAGATGTAGATCTGTCAAAAGATGTTGAAAAACATAGAGGACTAGGGAACCACTCCTTAGTCCTAGACCAAGAGGATACACCCTAGTCGTAGAAAGCTAAGAATTGATTCGGGGACTGAGTTTGCACTTGTGTGTTCTATTATATCTGAAGTTCCCACGTTCTTCAAATCTCTGTACCTACACCTCCAACTTTAACAATGGTGTCTAGGTGGCTATATAGGGTTTTTCCTTAGTCAAACCCCTTGTTTTGGTGGTTTCCACCTCCAAAAATAGATGATAACGTATTGAAAATGTGTGTGCAGGATTCTTGTGTGTATGCAAGATCCTAAATGAACAAGAAAGTAGATCTAGAGTTCTACCCTACACTTTGGAGAGCAAACCCTAAATAATTGTAAATGCCTCAAATCACAAATACAATAATGGATCTAAAGCATGAATGTAAATATGAAAATGAACATTATGAAGCTCATACAAATACATGAAAATGAAATGAAACCATACCAAAACCTATGGGAGAGGTACAAGCCAATCAATAGTTAGTGATCGCTTGTTATTCTTTAGTGTCTTCAAAGATCCTAATTGATGTTGAAAATGATTGATGAAGATTCGATCGATGCTTGATTTGCTGATGATGGCTTAACATAACCTATGCTTTCACTTCATAAGAGGCTACTTCAATTGCTAGAGAATGGATCCCTCAAATGAGGAAGGGAAAGGCTATATGTATGAAACCCTAACTTTGTTTTGGGTCATAGGACAACCTATAATCAATATAATTTCACAATATCTTGGATTCAAACATTAAAATACTACCAAATAATGCTCCTAAAATTAGGGGAGAAAATGTTAGGACCAAAGGCTGCCTCTTGGTTCATCCAACTTTTTCTAAAATTTTTGGGGAAGAAAGATATTGTAATTCTAAAGTGAATTCAAGAAGGATGTGGAGATTTGAGGTGTCTAGATACACAAAATCAGGCCTTGAAGGTCAAAATAGGACATAATTAGGGTTTTTGGTGAAATAAAGAATTGGAGATATAAAATAAAAAGGAGCACAGTTAGAGTTAAGGGCCCAATTTTAAGATGTGTAGAGGGATGAAAGAAGACTTTAGATTAAATTAAATTAATTAATTAAATGCTTAAAGGGAATTTGAAATGCAAGATGCAAACACACTAAGGTGGGTGCTAACCTAAGCATGAAATTTTACCACCCAACTAAGGGCTTACAATTTATGATGTTACATTTAGCCCCCACTTTAGTGGTCATATGACACTACATGCATATGCAAGCTAAAGTACAGAAAAGTAAAAATTTCATGTAAAAGGATATATCCATAAGTGTTGTAAGGTGTCCGCCCTTGGTCTCCTTGTTCTATACAGCACAATGCTCGGGTTTGTGACATGGCTTAACCGCCTCTTATGGATTGGTTGTATCGGGCATTAACATGTCGATATTTTGGTGCAACAACAACCACACTTGTAACAAGTGGTATTAGAGCTTGGTCATAGGTTCGAACCCCTCCCTTGTGCTGGAGGGGATTGTTGCAAGGTGTGCACCCTTGATCTCCTTGTTCTATGTGTCATAGTGCTCAGGTTTGTGACATGGTTTAACTACCTCTTATGGATTCTATAACTCTAGTGGTTATATCAAGCATTAACAGGTCAATCTTTTGGTGCAACAAAAACCACACTTGTAACAAAAATTAGGGTCAATGTGTGAATATTGAAGCAATTATGCATAAACAATGAGCTACAGTTGTCAAATAGAGCCACAAACTTGTATCTAAGTAGTAGATGAAGGATCAAATCTATTCCCAAAAGTTCAACCTGAATTGTCAAGACCATCCTCTATACTATTTTCCCTCCAAAAGAGAACTTGTTCATTTTTGTAAATCTTATCGTTCCTTCGAAATGCATGTTTGTACCTATTCCTATGCACAGTAGAAAAGGGAAAATGATTTGGAATAGGCATTTTCCTTAGGTGAAACCCCAAATTTAGAATTAACCGTGAAAAAGAATTGAAATGTAAATGAAGTATTGTAATGGAAATCCTTTCTTTTTTAGAGAAAGGTTAAAAATATTTGAAACACTAATGATATACCTTTTTAATGAAGTTTTGTTTGTCTTCACAAGGGATTATGGTTATTTGTAGATAGTCTTCATAAAATATAGAACATGAATAGAATCTCTAATGATTTCATCTTGACTTAAACAAATTAATTTTCTGAGACAAGATGACACGAGATCTAGATTACCACTCAAATTGAGTTATCATTATGAGGCCCCAAAATGGGCCCTTTTTGAGAGGACCATGGCACCCAATTCCCTAGTCCTGGACATCAAGGTCCCAAGATAAGGGGAGAGAAATCCAGATAGTGAAAATTTGAGTTCGATGATTGGTGTGAGAAGAATTAAAGCTTGAATTAGACCTTAGAGGATGAATGCCATAATGAGGACCTAATTGTATAAAAATTATAAGGGAGTACAATTTAGGATGCTACAATATGATTCTTGTCTATTATGCAAATTGTTCCCTTTATCACTTTGGCTAATGATACTTATTATAAAAATATATATTTGTGCTCAGGTACTAAAGATAATCTTACTTTTACTTTTCAATGAATTAGAACAAGAATATTGTTTTTTATTTTTCCTTCATTTTTTCTACATCCCATCATATCATATTTATTGAAGATCATGCAAAGAACCAACTCTGTAACTTGGAGATTATTTTATAAATCAAGTCCCACATTCATTAAATTTCTCACATTTGTATAGGGATGAATGAAAGGGAAAATATTAATATCAACATGATGCATAAGATGTCTATCAAAATGTGCATAAAATAAACTTTTCACCTTCATCATCTCTATTACTGAATAAATCAAGATGGTCTCAGAAGACAACATTTAGGAGTTTGTTGAATCAATTCATGAATGGATTCTCCTAAGTCAAACCCTTTTGGTGGTATGGTGTAGTTGACTTAATAAATTTTCTATCACTTTACAATCATTTGAAATTTTTAAATTTCCACCAATTAAACTTTTATATGATTACAAATTCAATAACAAGTACCACATAGTGGTGACTACTTGTCATCAAAGTATTGTAATAAAAATATTTGTTCCAATTTTTAATTATTCTAAATTTGAATTGTAATTAGAATATTTATATTAGTTTTTAATTTTGATATGTGGCGACTGATCATGAAAAGTACTGTATACTCATAAGGGGATTGGAGGTGTAGCCCCCGAGATTCTTTTTTGTCATTTAAGAAAAAATTGACATTGAAAAAAACCATAAAAATAGCTGACTTTGTATATTATCCTAAAAGTTGCATGTTATAAGTGGCTGGAATGTAAAAGGAATTGTTGTTGTACAAATTTACTAGATAATAAGAAAAGATTGGATGACTGTGTTCTATGGATGTAGCCCATCTTTGGTGAACCACGTTAAATCTTTGTGTTATCCGTGTTATGTATCTTTCTTCATCTTTTGTGTTTGTATCTGAATATAATTGTTAGTTCATATTTTCTCTAGATCTTCCTAATCCCAAACAATTGGTATCAGAGCCAAGTATTTCTATAAATTGGCAAGGAAATTCATATTTGAGCAAGAGAAATGGAAGAAACCAAATTCAAGGTCGAGAAGTTTAACGGTCAGAATTATTAATTATGGAAAATGCAGATGGAGGATTGCCTGTATCAAAAGGATCTGTGGTAGCGATTGGAAAGAAAGACAATAAAATTGACCATGATGTTGTTGGCATTTCATCAAGATTGCATTGATGAAGTATAGTGTTATCATTGATGTCAATTGCAACTAGTAATGGAGATGTATTGCAATCGGTAGTAAAGCAGTGAAGGCAATCGGTAGTATTATTGAAGTAGAGATATTAATCAGTAACCCTAACCAGTTGATAAGCAAAACCCTAACCGATGGAGCTTGGAAAATTGGTTGTGATGATCTATGACCAAATGATGATCGGAGATGAAGATGCAACATAAGAATGTTGCATGTGATGAATTTTGAAGCCAATTTGGCACATGAAAATAACTGTTTATCTTGGGAATGATCTATTGCATAACATGAAGTGAAAAATGTGTGATGAGCTATAGGATCCAATGTGTGGTGATGCAAGAGTGGTTAAAGTTGTCTAGAACAATGTGTAGTCGATTGCTATGTAATTTGACAATCAAGATTGAACCGATATGTTTGTAATCTCTATGAGATTTGTAGGTTTTGTGTTGTGTTACCGACCTAATGTATTTTTTTAAGGTCGATGAATTGTTTTGTAATAGTGTTGGAAAATTTTGTTATGTGTGATTGTTGCCAAACCAGAAGGTGTGTCTTTAGAATGTTGTGAAGGAAGATAAGAGCAGAAAAGGATTTGATTAAGCAAGGAAGTGCCATTTCTAGATCAATTAAGAACCTATTGTTCTCTAACCATTACAATAGTTAAATCCCTTAATCGGGTAAGCTTTAACATGCTTGTTGTTGAAATACTCTAACCAAGTGATCCTTAACAGGGTATTTGTAGTCAATCCCTTAACCGGGTGGTCCTTAACTGGATTTGTTCCTAATAGGACATTATTGTATAAGCTTCTAATCGGGCTTGGCTCCTAATAGGGTGAACTTCAGAAGACTTCAAAATACTTGTGGGTATTCATCCCCATCGTGGTTTTTCCCATTTGGGTTTCCATGTAAAAAGTCATTGTGTCAAGTGGTGAATGATTTTGTGGATGTGTTTTGATATGCTTGATTTGAATGACTGGTAAATCCACTTAGATATGTTTAGATGACAAAAAATGATCTAAAGTGTGCTTTTACTGATATTAGTAAAGTGGTTTAAGGATCATCAAATGGTATTTGAGTTTCAAGATCTGTTGCATTATGTCACTAAGTATTAGGACAATCAGTAAAGTTTAACAGTGTAGTTGCAGATTTGTCTGAGTGACTAAAATGGTATACTTTGTGATTGGATTCTAAGTTGAAAGTTTGTTTGGTGAAAGTTTAGTTTATTTTCTATCTATTGATTCACCCCCCACTCTCATTAGTTGATTGGATATTTATAGTTTCATCATATTATTAGATGTTAGATAAAGATTAGGATATTATATACAAAAAGGCATTGGGAACCATTTGGTTGTGCCTTGCACCATCTATAGAATTTGATATATCAAAAGAAACAACAACTTCAGAATTGATGTTGATATTGGCTAAACTATATGAGAAACCCTCAGCTTTGAATAAGGTTTTTCTTATGAAGAATTTGTTTAATATAAAAATGAGTGAAGGAGGATCTATAGAAGATCGTTTAAATGAGTTTAATACAGTTACCAGTCAATTGAATTCTAGAATAGTTAACTTTGGCGAAGAGGTTAGGGCTCTCTTAATTTTATGTTCTTTACTAGAAAGTTGGAATAGCTTGGTTATGGTTGTAAGTAACATTTTCTATGGTACAAACACTTTGAAATTTGATGTTGTTGTTGGTGTTATCCTAACTGAGGAAATGCAATGAAAAAGCACATGTGAAACTTCAACATCATTGGGTACTATTTTGAATGTAGAGAACAGAGGAACATCAAAGGAAAGAGGAAAAGGCCTTGGGTGTGAGAAGTCAAGAGGAAAGTCAAAGAAAGGATTGCTAGTACTGTGGAAAGCTAGGGAATTTAAAGAAATATTGTTGGTCTTGGAAAAATAAACAAGGAGACAAAAATGAAGATGAAAGTAAGGAAGCTAATGTTGCAAGTAATACTTTACAATATGCCTTGATTTTGTGTTTAGATAATGTTAATGATTCTTGGGTAATAGATTCAGGGGCTTCATTCCATGCCACACCCCATAGAAAACATTTTCTAGATTAGGCGCAAGGTGACTTTGGTCAGGTATATTTGAGTGATCATGAGCCATGTCAGATTGTTGGAGAAGACAAGATAAAACTTAGATTGCATAATGGAAATGGCTAGTTGTTGCAAGAGGTAAGGCATGTTCCTAATTTAAGAAGAAATTTAATTTTTGCACAACAACTAGGCAATGAAGGCTTCATAGTTACCTTTATAGATAATGTTTGTATGGTCACTAAAGGTGTATTAGTAGTAGCTAAATATGTTGGAAACAACATTGCAAAAAATTGAGAGGGGGTGAATCAGTTTTCTCAAAACTCTACACAACTTAACTCAAATTTAGATCTGATAAATAATAGGGAAAGCTTAAATCAACACCACATTAATTTTTACACATAACATCAATATTTTTTATGTGGAAAAATAGATCAAGAGAAAAAAAATGGTAAGAACCTACCCACAATATGATGAAACCTTGTTAGAAGTATATTAAAAAAATACAATGGGGAATGCACATGCATTCAAGCACACTACCTATAGCACACTACTCAAAAATTGAGAGGGTTACAACTTTAGGAAGACTCACTGTCTTATAAACATATTTGTATTACATCCAAAAGATCATGAACTAAGAAAATAGTATCTCCTAATGCCTGGTTATAGTTTGGATTAAGCACACAATCTAATTTACTCTGTCACACTTCTTCACACTTCCAAAAGATTAAAACATTTATTCACACACTTATTCAATCACACACATTTAGATGCACTCACAAATGTGTCTCTCACTTGAATGTTACATATATTTATACAAATCATCAACCTATATTTCAAGGTCAGCTCAAAACACACAATACAAATGAGATCAAATACAAATTAACTCATGCAGACCAGAACAATGTTGGTTAAGACATAGTATGGACCTAAATCACTACCTCAAACATGAATCACCTGCAAGAATTATGCTTTGAACATCCACAACATGCTATAATCATTTAGTCGGTCAACACTATCACATAACACGAACATACCGAGGAAATCATGAATTATAAGCACAAAGATCAATGTGGACCATCAACACAAATTAGACATGATCTACAAATATCCACAAGCATCATAAATTACACTAGCAACAACCACACCAACTCAACTTACTATAATATTCATCATCATTATGCCAAACCCCAAGAACATAACTACATTGACTGTCAACTTAGAAAAATCACTTGTGGACCTCCAAATCATGAACCATCTGAATTGAAGAGACACCATAATGTTCCAAACACTTTGATAAATCTGCAAACCAAGATATTGTTGGTATTTTGGATATGTTTATATGGTTTTGTCATTGATATCAACACCTATTAGCACTTATCAACTCTGGAGAATTGGCAACATTCACCGACAGACAAGTGACTTATGTACAGACACTGGTATCTAGTTCACTAGCAGGAAATATTGTACAGCGGCACTTAGAATAATATGGAGAATACTTGGTTATGTCGAAAACATCATTTGGAAACTTTATCTTGGAGATTTGTTCATTGGTATATTCGTAATTGCATATTTGTTGTTACTGGCAAATAGGTCTAGGTTAAGCACCGACAGGCTTATCTATTCTAGATCAACACAACACATCATGGAGATGATTTTGTTGTTGTTGTAAATGCATTAAGCTAACATGTTGTATCAGTTATTGCATCGGTCATTGATTTATTTGTAATTGATTTCATTGTAATATCTATTAGAGCCGACCTACTAAAATTGGTCTTAGGTTATGGTATAAATGTAAGATCTTATTTGTAAGATCTATAAGTGATTGAAAAAAGGAATTGTAAGAAGGTATATGCGAGATTAAGTAGAGCTATACACACAAACATCGTTTCAAGGTGAAGCCAGGTTTTTGTAAAAGCAATCAGAACTACACTAGTACTGAATCTAGCATATGAAGATGCTATTTTGAGTAGTACATCATCATTGGATTTAACCATCCAATTGTAGTCAGTTGTAATGCCCCTACCCTAGTCAGGCTTTTAAAACCCGTTTGACCTTGATTGACTTCCTATGTGGCATTCTTGAATGGTAGGTTAACCATGCTGCAATGTATGGTTTAGATAATATAAATAATTGTGCATACTTATTATTGTGCTTTTGCATCGATTCTCATGTAAATTTAATTGTTCCTAACCCTTGTGATAAATCTTGAGCTAACGCCTTCATTGAATATGTATATGTATATGTATGGTTGCATGAATTCATGGGTGCAGGAGATTGTAGGTACAACACCACCTAGGGTGAGGTTCATCTCCTTTGGGATTTGCAAGGTTGAGTATGCCTTCTCCATCCTTAGAATTCGGATTTGGTGGTTATAAAACTCTTGTCTTTCCTTAGCCATAGTCAGGTGAGCATCGCATGTGTGGTTCGTGGGGCTTTCCTTGCATTGGGTTGTGTGCCATGTGATTTGGTGGACTTCCTCGATTTGCATGCTTTGTGCAAGGTAAGTGGAGTTTGTTGTTCTAAGTATTAACTTCAAATTTATAAGTAGACATACACATTAGTGATATAGAAATTGTAAAGCGGAAAATCACAATCGAACCCTAGTTGCTCTCCCCTCTTCCAACTCCGAGGAGAGAGAAGGGAGATTCGCTAGGGTTGATGGTTTTCACTTAGGGGAGAGACTTTACATTCAAAAGAGGGGTTGAAACCTGCAAGATCCAATCCCACGCAATGCAAGATTGGATGCTAAATGAGTTTCAAGGGTTAAGAAAGCAAGGCTACCCTCTTTTGTAAAGAATGTGCATAGAAAAATTGAGCTAGGAATGCATAGAAAGTGACAAAGACCCGCTTTATAAACTGAGATAGGAATACAGTATGAAGCTGCGGACCTGGAATTAGTAGTAAAATGTCGATAAGGCGCTGTCCTGCAAATTTGAGCAAAAGTTGTCGGGACGATGGCGCCCGGCGCCACGGTCCTCCGAAAAATCCGCGAAACGAAGGGGGATCTGTTCATCTCTGCACAAGGATTCCAGATCTTCAATTTCAGCCGCATACCTGCAACCTACACATAGAAAAGCGAAGACGATTAGGGGGTTAGGGATTAGGGGTTTTCCTTTAGGTCAAACCTCGGTTTTGGAATTAACCAAGAAATGAGCAAGTGCTATAAATGTAACTGACTATAAAACAAGTACTAATACCTTGTTCTAAGGATGTTTGTATCCTTATGTGCGAAGGTACAGATGTTGTATGTTGTATGTTGTAGCATGTAGTATGTGATCTCCTCTTCAATGGTTGAATCCTTGTCTTGAATGCAACACTTAGCCTTGAATGGAGACTTGAAATGATCAATTGCTTGAAGGAATGCTTGAATGCTTGAATGCTTGAGTATAGTTTCCATGCTTTGTACACATGTGACCTTCTTGCCCAAATGGGAGAGGACAATGTAGTTTATATACTTGTCATTTAGGGCTGATAGACTGATTTTCCCGACCTTAGGCTGACCAGGGAAAGTTAATTTCCAAATTGCAAACAAAAAGACCCGAGACCCCTTAGGAGACCGGGCCCAAAATAGGACCCAAGGACCAGGGCACTGGGCACCCTGGTCCCACCTCCCGGGACAGCAGGGTGCAAAGGAGGTTCAGGCCAGGGTGCAAGAAAATGCAGTTTTCAGTGTCATAATCAGGTTTTGGGGTCTCCATTTAGGTTGCGTGTTGCGTCGCCATCGTGAAGACCGAAATGCAATCAAAATTGCAAGTGTCGCAATTTTAGGATGCTACATTTAGCCCCCACTTTAGCGGGAGTATGTATGCTCATACTTTCGGTAAAGTACAAGGAAATAATATTGAAAGACTTTCACCACATCAAGGAGGCAAGACACACCAAGCCCCCAGTAGACAAAGGATCTTACGACTTCGATTGACAAAGTAAAAGGGAAGATCACGAGGGAGAACCATGACTGTCAGTAGTAAGGTTCCCTCACTATGAGTCATGCAAGAAAGATATCAAAAATTTTCAAGGCAAAGCTAAATTTGTCAAGAAATTTTCAAGTATCTTGAAAAGATATGAACGAGATGTATGCCCCCCTATGTTAAACCGATCGCACATGCCTCATTGGGGGTGATTTCTTTAAGGTAGTGATACATATATATAAAAAATGAGAAAGGAGCACGTTATCACAAGGATTTAGCCCCCAAGTGTGAGATAAGCCCAAGGATAATAGACACAAAACACAAAGCACGAGGTGACTTCGCTTTCCTCGGGGTCAGTATGCTGTATGATAAGTCATGTATATATATCATATGTATGTATGCATAATTGTTCTTCATTCCCCAATCAAGGAAGGTCACCTAGAAGAAGGGAACACATGTGTCTTTTGAGTCAACATGAGAGAGACCAAAAGAGATCTCAATGCTTTGTATCGTCCTCAAGTAGACAACACTAAGGACAACAAATAGAAGAATGAGAATAACATATAGAAGGAGTAACACAAGAGAGGAGGAGAGAATCTGCTATGCTAATGTAACTAGTCTAGCACGTCATCTACCTCCCGATCTTGCTGATCAATGTTTCGGGAAGGCAGGGAACACGCTAGAGGAGGAACATCCAACACAGCAGATGGAGCTATCACAAGATCCAAACAAGGGCTATGTTCATGTTCCAAGCCACGTTGTTCTTGTCTAGGAGCTAGGATAAGTGCTTTAGAAAATTCATTAGATAAATGGTTATCAATATCAACAAGTTCATATTCACTATCAGAATGAACAGGAGAAGTAGTATTTTCATCATGAATAACATTTTCATCTATATCATCATCAAGATTTATAAAAATAGGATCTTTAACTCGCACAGGATCAAGACCATCATGCATCTTATGTTTAGGAGATTTTGGCTCAATTTCTGGCTGAGGAGAAAATGGAATAATGCTTGTTGAAGGTGTTTTTGGAGATTGCAAAGTTTGAGCTCTAAGATGACGCTTTCGCCGGTGTTCATGTGCAGAACGATTTCGTCTAGTCTTAGTAGGAAGTGGAGAAGATTGAGGAGGAGGAATGTTCTCATCCTTATCACTTGGGTGTTTAGGTTGTGGTCTCTTAGGCTGGATAATAGGAGAAGAAGAAGGTCTCTTCTCTCTATAAAAGGAAGGAGGAGGAACTGCTCCATATAAAGGAGGAATATTTGGTTTAGGAAGAAGACCAAGTCCATCATGACGAGGGGGTATAGGTCTACTTTTAGGAAGTTTATTAGATATAGACATAGTCACATCCATAGGGATGGGTTGGGAATCTTCTTGAGGAAAGACATTAGTTTTATCTTTCAAAGGAAGAACTTCCTTCTCAAGAATGATAGGAATGTCAAGTTTGGGTGTTCTAGGTTCACTTAGAGATAGGATCATATCTGTTTTCCACTTTTGATAAGATTTGAAAAGATGATCACTTCGCGGAGGAAGAGATTGGAATTGTTTAGGCCAACAGTAATCAATAGGAACGCTAGAAGTTCTTTCAGCTGGTTTAAAGAGACTATGATTGACAGTAACAACTTCACCATTATGGGGAAATTTCAAACACTTATGAATAGGAGAAGCAATAGCTTTCATGGAAGATAGCCAAGGATAGCCAAGCTCCACACGAAATTGTTTGGAAGATGGAATAATAGCAAAGTTTACATCAAGGGATTTGTTATGGACCTCAATAGGCAATGTAATAGAACCAATTGCAGGAGAAGAAAATGAATCAAATAGTTTCACAATCACATCTGTTTTGTCATATATCACTTGATTCAATTGCAAAGTAAAAAGAAATTCTTCAGTAATAACATTAACCATGCACGAAGGATCAATAAGCACTCCACGGCAAGGTGTATTCTTGACTTTTGCAACTATGTATAAAGGACCATCAGGTGCCCTAATGGTTTCACTAGAATCAAATGTGATGGAAGGTTCTTTAGGGATTTCTTGCTGCTCTACAAAGTTAATCACATTCGGAGTCATAGACACAAGACCATCAGATGAGAGAGAGGAATAATTAGCCTCAATTGCATTAGAGGTATGAGAAGGTAATGGATCAATGAAAATCTGAAGATTTTGGTTAGGAGGAGCTACAGATGTATTGCCTTTATCATTCACTCCAGAAATAGAAATAGTATTATTATCAATCAAATCTTGAATTTTACCCTTTAAAGAAAAACATTTTTCAGTATCATGCCCAGGCTGACGATGAAATTGACAAAAGGCTTTGTTATCAAAATAAGGTGAAGTAATCTTTGCAGGATCAATTTGCCTTATAGGAGGAAGAGTAAGAACATTTTGTTCCAATAACTTATTCATAATACTATGCAATGATTCATTCAAAGGAGTATACTTTCTTTCTTTCTTGAAAAATTTAGAAATAGGAGGCACACCTGATGTTGTATTCACATTGTTGTTGATGATGTTTTCATTGAATTTGATGGAATCTCTGTTCGGTTTAAACTTCCCAAATGGTTGTTGACTGCTATCACCCTTATCACTCGGAGCCATAGGATGTGATTGTTCCATTTGACTCACAGTCAGTTGATAATTGTGAAGAGTTGCACACAACTGGTGGAAAGAAGTAATCTCAGAAAACAGAAGTTTGTCTCAAATATCTTTTTGTAAATTAGAAATAAAGATTCTTTGAATATCATTGTCAGGCACTGGAAAAGAAATTTGAGCATACAAATGCTTATATCTACCAATGAAATCAGTCACTTTTTGTTTAACACCTTGTTTACAATGCATTAAATCAATCAAATTAACTTTAGGACTTATATTGTTTTGAAATTGTTGAATGAAAGCATTTGCAAGTTGTTCGAAAGAAGTAATAGAATAAGAAGGCAACGAGCAATACCATTGTAGGGCTTTGTCTCTTAATGTTCTAGTAAACAATTTTGCAAGCAACCTTTGGTCATAAGCAAAATCGGTACATATTGTTTGAAAAGTCTTAACATGTGTTAGAGGATCACATTTACCCTTATAAAGCTCCAAATGCGGAATTTCAACATGTTTAGGGGGAATAGCTCGGACAATGTCAAGAGAAAGTGGGCTCACAATGTCAAATGCGGGCACACTAAACTTAGATTGATTCATAGAGGCAATTTGTTGTTGTAAAGAAGAGACAGTTTGTGCAAGATTGTTAATGGTCGCTTCAGTCGAAGAGTTCATATTAGATGTGTTAGATTGAGATGGAGGTGTTATGTTATTGAAAGAAGGCAAAGAGTAAGGTGGTGGGACTCTATGATAGTCAATTATAGGGGATGATTGGATAAGGGGAACACTACAAGGAGGAATGGAATGGTTAAATGAATTGCCCCCTTGCATCATGTTCATTTGTGAAGATGTAATAGGAACACTCATTGAAGGAATGAATGAAGAAGTCAGATTGAATGAAGGGATAGGGTTAATTGAAGAAGAGGGATTGCCCCCATGACTGGTGATCACAGGAGGAATGTCTTGTGTAGAAGTAGCCATTATGTTTGATGTAAAGGTAGGTATACTAGCAATAGAAGTCGTCAAAGGAATAGAATGATTGACTTGAGTAGGAAGTTGTGTATAACCCAAATTTTCAGCACAACTCTTCATAGGCATCACATTCAAATCCACAATGTGTGCAATACCACGCAAAATATCAATTCCAATCTTATCACTTTGAAGCATACGTTTTAGACCCTCAATTAAAGGAAGAGCTTGACTATCGGGGTATTCATGAGACATCCATTGTCGAAAATCATCAAATTGGTTATCCAATTTTGAAAGTTGTTCTTCAGAAACCTCATGGAGAGCTTCTTCATCATTAGGAGGATTAGAGGAATTACCCATGTCCTCATTAAAAAGGCTATTCAAATTAGGTTCCATCTCCTCGGTAATTAAACCTTGGAAAGACTTAATTCTACGGCTTCGTCTAACGGGAATAGTGTAAGTAGGGCTTATTGTTGTAAAACTCATGCACTAGAGAGGGAGAGAAAATTTTGATTTTAGAGGTAGCAATTTTCAGTAAAATCAGCCAATCTTCTGGATTTAAGCTGTTAAATGCAATCACGACAGTCTCCCGAAATTTCGGAAAAAATGTCTGGGACCGTGGCGCTCGGAGTGCAACACGGTCCATGCAACTTTTTTCAAAATTTGCAGGGATGAAAGGTATGATGATTTTAAAGCTAATCTGAAAAAATTGAGTGATTTTACGATCTGTAGGTAGGCCAAATTAAAGTTGCAATCTCAAAATTGAACCCTACCAAGATTGTCGAAAAATGCAAAATTTGAATTTTGAAAAAGAGAGGGAAACTAAAATTTTGAATTTTATGATTTTAGAGGGAATGCAAATTTTGAAATTCAAAAATTGACTCAATTTCACGCAAAATTCAATTTTGAAAGCGGAAACCAAAGTTGTTGTAATTAAGCACTTAATTTCAAAAGTCACAAATTGTAAGAATTTGAATAAAGCACTGAAATTTTGAATGAATGCAAACACACTTTTCAGATTTAGGACAGTAAGAACACAATTTTGACACAAAATTTCAGTTTCAATGATTTTTGAATGATTAGAAGCGTTAATCCAAGCAATCCCTAGACCAACTTTGACTTTAATTTTGAAGGTGTTATAATTGATAAAATCAGCCAAAATTCTGGATTTTAGCAGGAAAATACAGTAAGATCTAGCTCCCGAAATTTCGGAAAAAATGTCAGGGACGATGGCGCTCGGAGTGCACACGGTCCTCGCAACTTTTTTCCCAATTTTTAGGGATGAAAGATATTGTGATTTTATTGCAGAATCCAAAGTTATAGCTGATTTGGAGATGTTTTGATCGGTCAAATTGTCGAACAAAGGTTGAATCAAGAGGGTTTCAAAAATTAGGGTTTTGACACTTAACCACTTAATTTTCAAAATTAAAGCACAAATATGAATTGATAATTTGTAATAGCAGGGTAGATCTGAAACAAGCATTAACAATTAAACATTTCACAAGCTTAATTACTAAAAAGAAATTTTAGGGTTTTCATGCAATCAACCTCTAAAATTTTGCAAAAGATCAAACATGGAAATGTA